>NW_026114029.1:0-30963 GCF_018139145.2 Gymnogyps californianus | reverse complement strand
ATTAGCAATTAACAAACATGAGACGCGTCCTTTTTTCAAATGTCAAAACCTGGTTTAAATAAGTACTTTACATTGTGTTTCTTGAAGCTTGCCAAATGGAGATGGTTAGAACAAGAGAGGAAAAAAAAAAGGAGTCCTTTAGCCCCAATATTTGCTCTTAACTGCACAAGCTACAAAACATGTGTGGAGGATGCTCCCGCTAGGTCTCCCCTATGGGGATACAGGGGATACAAACCTCCTTGGTAGAAGAGGGAACTAAAGCTAGGGTGGGATTCGGCCCACTCTGACTTCTGTGTCTATGTTTGGACTAGGTGTCCACACAGCCGTTAGAGTGAGCGGATATCAAGGGCTTGGCGCAGTAGCCTACCCCTTGGCATCATGCGGGTGTGATCTGAGATTCTATAGGTGTCTCCTCTGGCTTCCAGCTGTCCCAGAAGGGCAAGACTGCCAAAGCTCCTGTGTCATATCTGCTAGGCTCTAGGTGCTAGTTTCATTACAGCATCTCAAATGGCATGAAGTTGCCTGTGTGTAGGAAATCAAACTGAGGCCCTAGTCAATACAGTCAGTTAAGTCTAAAGGTGTCCTAAAGGTCCACTTTAGGACGACAGCATGAACAACTTTTTACTCTGCTAACTATAATGGGATCTTAGTAATTTTTTACTATAAATATCTGCAAGATAGCTATCTGTCCTGGTTTCAGCTAGGACAGAGTTAATTTTCTTCCTAGTAGCTGGTATAGTAGCTCTTGAAGAGAAGCTTTTACTACTCTATCGTATGTCAAGGCTGACTAGTAGTGTTCCCAGACTAGATCTCCAGGATGCAGCTGCCGTCTGCAACGGGAAAGAGCAATGTTTTATTTGCAGAGCCTCATGGAGTGGGCTATGGCTGTCCATGCGCAACTGTGACTGAAGTGCTCTTGGACATCCAGGGAGAAATTTAAGTTCTTGGAGAGATTCTTATCAAAAACTTGGGTGCTGTCAATTTCCTGTGTCACCAGACTGAAGAAGAACATAATGTTTCAAGCAATCGCTTACGCTTACACTTACATGCCAAAACCATATTTACGTCATGCTTCAGGTGACCATTTTCTCCTGTGAATCTGGAACTTGCGTACACAAGCCTTACTGTCCCTGGTGCAGAACGGTAAGAGAGCATCACTGTTCAGGAGGGCTGAACAGGCTGTTCAGGAGGGCGAGGCAGGGCAGGCGAGGGGGGCAGTTGCACTGTATGCACGGGAGAGGTTTGACTTTACAGCCCTTACCGTTCGGGATGATGTGGTCGAGAGCCTGTGGGTGAGGATTAGGGGGATGGAAAAAAAGAAGATGTCATTGCGGGTGTCTACCATCAGTCACCCAGCCAGGAGGATAGCACTGATGAGGTATTCTATAGGCAATTAGGAGAAATCTCTGGATCGGCAGCCCTTGTCCTTATGGGAGATTTCAATTTCCCGCACATCAGCTGGGAATACCATACTGTCACGGCTGGGACAAGTATGGCTGGGAAATTCCTGAAGTTTGTTGAAGATCATTTCTTTGCACAAGCACTCAGTGAGCCACCTAGGAAAGGTGCCCTCCTAGACTTGCTATTTGTGAATAAAGAAGGACTCGTGGGAGACGTGATGGTAGGAGGCTGTCTCGGCCACAGTGATCACAAAGAGGGTGAGTTCAAAATTTTGGGTGTGATGAGAAAAAAGGTCAGCATAATTGCTACCCTAGATATCAAGAGAGCAAACTTTAAGCTACACAGGGAGCTACTTCGCAGTGTCCCCTGGCAAGCTACTTTTGAGGACTTAGGGCTGCATGAGAGCTGGTCAGTTTTAAAGAACCACCTTCTAAAAGCACAGGAGCAGGCAATGCCATTGTGTTGAAAGCCAAGCAAGCGGGGCAGAAGACCAGCTTGCCTGAACAGGGAACTCCTCTTGGAACTCAGGCGGAAAAAGAAATTGTATGAGCTCTAGAAGCACGGCCAGGCTTCGCAGGAAGATGACAGAGCTGTGGTTCACATATGGAGGGAGAAATCTCGAAAGGCCAAAGCTCGACTGGAGTTGAAACTGGCCAGTGTTCTGTCAGACAACAAAAAACGCTTTTTGAAGTATACTAATAGCAAGAGGAGGTCTAAGGAAAGTATCGGACCCATGCTTGATGAAGATGGTCACCTGATAAATAGGGATGAAGAAAAGCCGTCCATTTTTCAGCCGTCCAATACGTCCCCTCTTCAGACATGTATCTTTGCAAGTATACATTGCATGAGGAGGAGGTGGTGCAATCCTGGAAACTCCTAGAGGGCTGACAGAGTTTTCCGCTCACTCTTCCTTTCTTTTCTTTCTCTTTCTTTCTTTTGTTCTTTTTTCCTTCCTTTCTTTCTTTCTTCCCTTCTCTTTCTTTCTCTCTTTTTCTCTCTTTCTTTCTTGCCTTCCTCCCTTCCTCCCTTCCTGTTTCCTCCCTTCCCTCCCTCCCTCCTCCCTCCCCTTCCTTCCTCTTCCTCCCTTCCTTCCTTCCCTTCCTTCCTTCCTTCCTTCCTTCCTTCCTTCTTCCTTCCTTCCTTCCTCTTCTCCTCTCTTTCCTCTCTTTCCCTTTCCTTTCCACAAAAGTCAAGGCAGGCTCACACAACAGCTTGGGGCTCAGTTTTAACTTCTTACTCTGCTTCTTACATTTGGAGCCAAAGAGACAACAGGTCTGGCTCGAGCAGGCAGAAGGACGCTTTTCTTCTCTCTGTCAACCACCTAAAGCATCCCGGGAAGAGTGAGAGGTGGGCAGGATGCGTCTGCAACCCCCTGGGCTGCACTATTCTCGTCTGCTCTGCTTCTTGCAGTTTCCCCCTCCCCGTCCTTGAGACGCCGGGCTTCTGCAGACAGCTGCTCACTCAAGAAGGCAGCTATGCAGCTGCTGTTTCTAGGGCAGCTGGCAAAGCCAAACTCCTCTCCCATTTTCCATGGGAGTGCCAACACCACCTTCTACCTGGACATTAGGTGAAGAAGAACAAAGTTGGCATTAAAGAGTTGGAGTTAAGGAAACTCCGTCTCTGCACTCTGTCACCACGGTGCATCCTCTTTCTCCCTGCCCCATAACAAGAGAGAGCCTTTCCACTTGGACCACTGCTTTGGCTGGAGGAAACGTGCCCTTCTGACCCCACGGCAGTGGCACCGGGAGACCTGCAGAAAGAGGGTGGGACCGACTGCGGCTGGCACCGGGACGGGCACGAAGCATCCCGGGACACATCCCCACCTACTCATGACCGAAAGCAGCTTGGCAAAGCTGCTGGCGAGCAGCGTGGCAGAAAAGGCCCCGGGGTCCTGGCGGACACCGGGTTGACCAGGAGCCAGCAAGGTGCCCTTGCCCAAAGGCGGCGGCGAGTGGTACCCGGGGCTGCACTGGGCAAAGCCTTGGCAGCAGCTGGAGGGAGGTGACCCTTCCCCTCTGCTCAGCGCTGGGGAGGCCATGCCTGCAGTGCTGTGCCCGGGTCTGGGCTCCCCAGGACGAGAGAGACATGGGCAGAGTGGGAGAGCCCCCAGGGCCCCTCCCCACCCACCGCCCCCCAGGGCGACCCTTGGGCTCAGAAACGGCATGTTGTGTTGACCCGGCGCTGGCCCGGCAACGGCCCCAGTGCCTGCAGGGACGGCGCTGTGCCAGCACGTGCTGAGCCAACTCTTGCCCAGCAGCACTGCCCGGCACCAGGACCCCCTTGGCAGCCTTGCTCGAGCCGGCTGGGCACTGTCCTGAGCCCCACCATCGTGTCCCACGCCAGGCTTCTCCTGCCCTCGGCGCCATGGGGCCAGGTGAACTGCTGCCACGGCTCCAGGTAGGCTCCCCCGCGGCTCGGGGACACGCCGGCACCGCCGGGCCCCGCAGCAGCCGCCTTTCTCATGCCCGGTGCCGTCTGCTCTGCAGGGACGACCCTGACCCCGAGCAGCAGTGCGCGCCCGTCCCGCCATCACCCGAGCCCCTGCTCCATCAGCGCGTGCGGGTGACCCAGGCCGTGCGACGAGGAAGAGGACCTCCTCCTCTTCAGCGATGCCTTGGTCATCGCCAAGCCCAAGTAAGACTCACAGAGCCCAGCTGCCTTTCCTCCAAGCCCTGGCCCTGGCCCCAGGGCAGGGACAGCCAAGGAGCAGCCCCGGGTCCCCGGCACCCTGCTGCTGGATGCACCCATGGCCGTGCCCGTGGCAGGCGGGCGCTGGAGGGGACCACCGGCCTCGGCCACCTCCACATCACTCCCTGCTGCTCCTCTCTGCAGACGTGGCAGCGCCCCGCGCCCGCAGCTCTGCCTGGCCCTGGGCCAGCTGCAGGTGCTGAGCAGCGGCAAGGGGGCAGCCGGGGATGCCGCTGAGGAGGAGGAAGGCAAGACCACCAACTCCCCTTGTCCTCGTCTGGCCCTGCGGCTCCTGCATCGTCACCTTCCGGTGAGTCTCGGTGCCACGTCCCACGGCAGGGCTGGGCAGCGCCTCTGTCCTGCCCCCGACAGGGCTTCCTCCTGCCGCTGTGCCTGGCCCCACGGGGCAGGGCTGTGCCGGCGCCCGCCTCTGCCCGCAGGCTGGGGAGCAGCGGGCACTCAGGCTGTTTCTCCTCTCTTTCTGCAGCTCCCGGGCGCTGAAGGAGCTCTGGGTCAGCGCGCTCCTGGGTAAGCCCTGCCTGGCAGTGCAGCCTGGGGGGCCCGTGCTCACATCACGGGGGGATGCTCCAGGAGGAGCCGTACGAGGCGGAAACACCGCTCCCCAGCTGGGGAGAGGTGCCCCACGGCTGCGGGCAGCTCTTGAGCGGGCAGAGCTGGCGCAGCGGCTTCGCCCAGCTCTGTCCAGCCAACACCTGCCCAGCCCCGTCCTCACCACTGCCGCTGCTCTCCGCTCGACTGCCGGGTGGTGCCCGGCTGCTTCGGGGCAGCTTGCAAGTGCTCCCCGGGCTGGCAGGAGCGGGAAAAGGCGGCTTGGGTCTCACACAGCTCTTGCTCTGCCCCTTGCCCCTGCACAGGCCACCAGAAGGAGTGGAGGGAGCCCGGGTGACCCAGCTGCCCTCCATCAAGCTCCTGCTGAAGGAGCTGAGCAGCCGCCATGCCGTGAGTGTCCCTCCTGTCTCCCTTTGCCCCAGATGCTGCTCCAGCCAGCATCAGGTTCATCGCTTCTCACCTTCTGCTCTTTTCCCCTTGCCCAGGCAACGACACTACACGCCAGCAGCCTGGAGAGGCTGGTCGAGAGCCAGGCAAAGGTGAGGGTCACTCGGGTGTCATCTCAGCCGTCCCCTCCTCTCACACATGGCCAAAGGCTGATGCAGCTTGCCGGGGGCCCTTTCTGCTGCGGGGCTGCTGGGTGAGCGCGGCGTGTTGCTTGCAGGCTGGCGCAGAGCAGCGGCCACCACCCGTCCCCTCTGGCAGCCAAGGTGGACCTGGCCGCGCGGCTGGTGAGTTTGGAGAAGACGGGGGCAGGATGGCCCTTCTCTCCTCCTCGCGCAGGCGGGCACTCCTGCTGCACTGGGGCTGCTGCTGCCCTTCCCGCAGGGCACGTCCGTCCCCATTGCTCTGCGGCAGGAGAGAGCTGAGCCCCCGGGGACCCTCGTTCCCAAAACAACGCCTCTCCCGTGCGCTCAGCAGCGGGGGGACAGCGCTGAGAGGGTCCAGGAACGCTCGCCTGGCGCTTCTCCTCCATGTCTCTTTGCTCTCTTTTCCTTGGCAGCAGGCGGGACCCACAGCAGGAGGAGGAGGGGGCTGCCCTGGTGCTTTGCATGGCGAGGGACCTCAGCCGCTGCAGAGGCACCCGGGCTGTCGGGCTCTGGCAGCAGGGGGGCTCTCTTCGGCCGGCCCCTGGCAGCTCTCTGCAGCCAGGACGGCACGCTGCCCCAGCCCATCCAGGTAAGCAAGCCTGGCCAGGGGGTCCCAGCCCGCTGGCTCCTCCGCAGAGGCGCTGTCCCCAGCAGAGGGACCCCGGCTGGGGCTCGGGGACAAAGCCGCCTCCCCCACGCACCCACCCTCCAGCCCCCCCTCCAGCCTGCCCTAGGGAAAGCAGAGCCCTCCACACGTGCTCCTGCCCTTGAGCAAGGTTCACCTGCCCCAGGGCCTGCCTCCAGCCACGCCACTCTCCTCCTCTGTCCCCTGCAGGACCTGCTGGCTCTTCTGCACGAGCACGGGCCATCCACGGAGGGGATCTTCCGGCTGGCGGCCAGCGAGCGTGCCTCCCGCGAGCTCCGGGAGGCCCTCGACAGCGGAGCGGAGGTCCACCTCGAAAGCCAGCCTGCACACCTGCTGGCCGTCATCTTGAAGGTGAACCCTCTGGACCTGGAGCCCAGCAGCTCCCGCTCTCTCGCTGCCGGGCGACGCTGCCTGCGCTCCCGGCGGCAGTGGTCAAAGCCTCACCCGGAGCCCTTGGCATTGCAGGACTCCTCCGGAAGATCCCCTCCAAGCTCCTCCAGGCAGAGCTCTACGAGGAATGGATGAAACGCCCTGCAGAAGACCAGCAGGCAGGACAGGCTGGCAGGACTGAAAGAGTAAGTGCGGCGAGCAGCCTGCCTGCTCCGCAGGGACTGGCAGAGGCTGGGACTTGCCTGCAAAGCCACAGCCTGCCTGCAGAAGCCACGTCTTCTGCCAGCCACCTCTTGCTGCTGTGGGGGGGGTTTGGGGGGAAGAGGCTCAGAAAAGCCTTTCTCTCCTTGGAGCACTTCCCGCAGGCACTGGGGTTGCTCCACGAAGGGACTCTGGCCAGAAGGGCAGGGAGGGAGGGAGGTGGCCGTACCTCAGCAAAGGCTGTCCTCTGCTGGAGACCAGGCGTGGCCAGGGAGCCTTGCCTCGGCTGGGCTTGGCAGAGCTCAGCCCGGCAGAGCTGTGTTGACGATGGCTACTTTGTTAACGTTGTGTTGACAATGGCTACTTTGTTAACATTGTAGAGCTGACCCGGGAGAGCTGTGTTGACGATGGCTACTTTGTTAATGTTGTGTTGACGATGGCTACTTTGTTAACGTTGTAGAGCTCAGCCCGGGAGAGCTGTGTTGACGATGGCTACTTTGTTAACGTTGCGTTCCTGTTCCCTCAGGGTGGCCAGCAAGTTGCCCAAGCCCAACCTCCTGCTCCTCAAGAGCTTGCTGTCCCTGCTGCAAGACATCAGCAGAAACGCGGCCACCAGCAGGATGACTGCCGCAACCTGGCCGTCTGCGTGGGGCCAAACCTGCTGAGCCCAGCCGAGGAGCACACGCTCCCCCTGGACGTCCTGCTGCAGGTGACGGGGAAGGTACGCTGTGGTTACCAGCCGGCTACAGCCTTCTGGGCCCACCCGAGCTCTGCTGTGCAGAGGGACCTGGCTGCCTCCTCTCTGCAGCAAACGCTCGTGGGGAGCTGCCGGGAAGAGCAGCCCCACAGCTGCAGCTTGCTGCGCAGAAGCGAGGGTCAGGAGTGGCAAAGGCTCTTTGAGCCGTGTTCAGCCACCTAGGGGAAACCAATGGTTTGCTGTGTGCAGGTGACGCGGCTGGTGGAGTTGCTCATTGAGCACCGCGGGAACTCTTTGAGGAGGAGGTGGCTGGGCTTGCCGGTGCACGGGCCGAGGAGTCACCGATGATCCCAAAAGACACAGCACCAGGGGCAGAAGCAGAAGCAGCAGAGGTATGTCAGGGCCACCAAGAGCGTGACAACAAGAGCCTCCGCCTCAGAAGGTGGGACTGCTGCCACAGGGACGAGCAAGGTCATCCACCAGCCTGCAGCTCTGCTAAAGTGCAGAGTAAGGCTGATGCAGGTTGGCCATCGCACTGTGTGCAGTGATCCACCAGAAGTGGCTCAGCCAGGCTGAGCAAACCCATCCAAGAGATCTGCCTTTCAGAGCTAAGGTAGCAATTGGGCAGGTAGGTGCTCACCACCTGGTAACTTCCACATTTCCATTGCAGGTGCCTCCAGTCGCTCTGGAAAGCAAACACCTGAAGGGCTCGTCTGGGGAGAGAAGGTAACATGAGCTAGCTTTGATTAAGAGGGAACTGATTCATGGTTATCATGGCTTTACCTGTCTAACAATACTATTGAATGGAAAGGTTGCCAGGCTCTTCGCAGGAAGAGGAAAAACAGTTCAACAGAAAGAGAAAACTAAGCTGCGAAGAGGAGAGGGATGGCCAGGCAGGCAAGAAAAGGCGAAAGCTGGAAAGCAAGATCTCAGGAATGGGCAACTGAGAAAACCCAGGCAGGGCGAGAAGAACAAGGAGCCCAGGTGTGTAACAGACCCTGCTGTCCATCTGTCACATTTTTAACGCTGCTCTGAGTATAGGAAATATTTCCAAGGTGCACAGAGATGGCCCCAGAGACGAAGCATGCACCTGCCCTTGGGAGAACATGTATGTCAGGAGAAAAATACCACTCCGGCGCTGGCAGTTTCCATTTTGCACTTGTCAGTGGATGTTACAGCAGGTCCCCTCTCCATCGTCTGCCAAAGGTCTGGGGAATCTGGAGAGTTCCCCGCTGACTGGAAGCTCACCAGCATTGTTCCTATTTACAAGAAGGGTGTGAGGGAAGAGCCAGGAAACTACAGACATGTTAGTCTCACCTCAGTCCCTGGAAAAATTATCAATAAGATCACACTGTGTAGTATTGAAAGGCATTTGACATGACATTTAACTAAAACAAATGCCAGATTCGGCACTTGGACAAAGTAATGCCGAACGCAGGTATACATTGGGAGAGGAGTGGCTGGAGAGCAGCCCTGCAGAAAGGGATTTGGGGTGCTGGTTGGTGGGAAGCTCAACAGGAGTCAGCAGCGTGCCCAGGCAGCCAAGAGGGCAAACCGCAGCCTGGGGTGCATCAAACGCAGCATAACCAGCCGGCCAAAAGAGGAGATTATCCCGCTGTATTTTGTGTTGGTGCGGCCTCCCCTTGAGTACTGTGTGCAGTTCTGGGCCCCACAGTGTTAAGGTCCTTGAGTGCATCCAGAGGAGGGCAACAAAGCTGGTGAAGGGGCTGGAAGGCATGTCCTATGAGGAGCAGCTAAGGGCTCTGGGTCTGACTAGTTTGGAGGAGAGGAGGCTGAGGGGCGACCTCATTGCTCTCTACAGCTTCCTGAGGAGGGGAAGTGGAGAAGGGAGGTGCTGAGCTCTTCTCCCTGGGATCCACTGATAGGATGGGTGGGAATACTTCAAAGCTGCGCCAGGGGAGGTTTAGACTTGACACTAGGAACCATTTCTTTACTGAGAGGGTGGTCAAACACTGGAACAGGCTTCCTGGAGAGGTGGTCGATGCCCCATGCCTGTCAGTGTTAAGAGGCATTTGGACCATGCCCTTAATAACATGCTTTAACTTTTGGTCAGCCCTGAAGTGGTCAGGCAGTTGCACTAGGTGATCGTTCTAGGTCCCTTCCAACTGAAATATTCTCTTTGTTCTCCTCTCCTCTCCTCTCCTCTCCTCTCCTCTCCTCTCCTCTCCTCTCCTCTCCTCTCCTCTCCTCTCCTCTCCTCTCCTCTCCTCTCCTCTCCCTGGATTCAAGAAGAGAGGCTATCACTGTAGCCACGCAGGAATACTACGAATGGGTATTGGATTTCACGTCAAAGCACATGTTGCTTGTTCTCCTCTCACCCTTGTCCCTAATTCTTGTCTTTTTTTTTTCCCCATCTTTCTCAAGGCAGGTTGAAGAGATTACTGAAGAAATGTCTCATATTGGACTTTGTCATTTGACATGAAGAACACTTTAGAGCCACATACCACTTTTGAGCTGCAGCTCAAGTGGCTTGTGACCAGCAAGCTGGAAGAAGCGGTGCTGCTGTATATATGTATTACTTTGTATTACCTTGGCAGTTTTGCTGTGTAAATATGTATGTGATAGGGAGATACATGCTTTATTGTAGAATGAAAATATGTGCTATAAAAAGTTGTTTATGTGAAAAAGCAAGATTCTTCATATTAAACTGTGTTGGTTTCTACGTTCAAGGTGTCGGAGTAACTGGAGGAAATTTGTGTTTCGCCTTCTAATATCTGCGAGCGCAGCCATTCAGGCTTCTATGGGGAAAGTTATGGAAGTTCTAGGCAGGCCCTCTGATATCAAAGAAGGCAGCAGAGGATTACAAAGCATTGCTTTGCTATTAGAGGTGCCTTCAGGAGTTTGTTACAGACAGCATAAAAGTTCTGAACGGAGACTCAGGTATCAGTGATACTCCCTTGCTGCCTGAGTTCACTCATTCAAGGGAAAGTAAGCCTTCCTTGCTGTCTGTCTCTCTTTCCTTCTCTCTCTTCTCTCTCTCTCTCTCTCTCTCTGTGTGTCTCTCTTAAAAGAATTAGTATATACCAGCAGAGGTAACACTCTCCTAAGCAAGGCTGAATGATGGATGATAACTAATGCAACTAATTGTCCACATGGTTCCCAACATGAGACATAATCCAGTGCTGTTTCCTCCTGCGTCATCGAATGGGGTTCATATCACCTGGCTTTCACTACCAAAAAATTAATTGTTCACATCTAAGCCTGTCATCCAGACTCTCTTTCTGAGAGTCCGGCAGTTGGACTAATGAATCGTGTAGCTCCTTCCAACTGAAATCTTCTCTTCTCCTCTTCTCTTTCTTCTCTTCTCTTCTCTCTTCTCTTTCTCTTCTCTCTCTTCTTTCTTCTCTTTCTCTTTCTCTTCTCTCTCTCTCTTCTCTTCTCTTCTCTTCTCTTCTCTCTCCTTTCTTTCTTCTCGCTGGATTCATGGAGAGAGGCTATCACTGCCAACACTAGAACACAGTCAGGCAATATCTCCAATAATACACGTATCTTAATATTCTGACGGACACTGGAGTACGCAATGATGAAAGCAATTACAGAGAAAGCAGTTAGGTTTGAGAGTGACTTTAACTGCGCTTTGAAGCAACCATTTCATAGAAAGATAGGGGGAACAAAATCTTCTGTAGCAATTGCTGTAACAGTGACTACTTATTAAGGGGAAGAAATCTCATTGCTTTGAGCAGTAAAGATTCCTAATGATGGAAACAAATATTGCAAGTGAATCACAAACGTGAGGTTAGCCAGAAGATGCATTTCAGTCATCTTTTCCTTCAATTCTTCTTAGCCCAAAGTGTCTGCAGCTCCTTCTGTATTTTTTACTGTTTTTTCACATGCCAGTAGAGCCACAGTTCTTGTCTAAATGATTAAATTGTCATAAATATATCTGCATTTTGCTGTTCTATCAGAATTTACAGTGAGGGAACTTATTCACAGGAACTATTTAGTGCAGAATCACTCCTCGGAAAGGTGAATAGGTAAAACGATGAGGACAAATTTTTATTTTTATCAGTTTAACTAAGGAGTTGCTTGTGAAGCCAGTACATCTGTGTTAGGGTGAGATTACAATTAGCCCAACTAGAATCAACCAAACAGGCACTTCATTAGACGATACCCGAACACGTTGGACATATTGCCCAGCAATCGATTGTGCGGACTACATTGGAGAAGGTTAGAGAGTTCTTTAATCTTCTCAAAGGGAAAAAGCAAACCATCCAGATTCGTTAATATAGGTTTTTATAATTGCAAGAAAAAAGGAAGTATGATACCAGTTGCCACAAACGTTCACAAAATACCAATTGTTTCTGTCCTGCAGGCATCTTCCGGTTACCGCTGGTCACCTCTATGAGGTGGGCAATGTGTCAGTCTGGTCTGGGAAGAAAGCAAAGCAAAATTTCTGACTTGTTTTTCTCACTTTTAGTGCCACTACAAAGGTATTAGCTGTCCTTTGAAATATGTTTCATTTTGTTTCGTTTCATTTCATTCCATTCCATTCCATTCCAAAGGCAGCACTTCAGGATAAGTGTTCGTCAGTGAAGGATGCTGCTGTCACATCCTTTGGAAAAGTCCCACACGAAGGCCAAAATCTTTTTTAGAGAGTGCTGCCAATCTAGAATTTGAGCATAACGAACGTTTTTCTTATTACCACCTTTACTTGTGTGAACAATTTCCGTCTTTCATTTTCTGGATTGACATCATCATGTGAGAAGAACTCTAGGCCACATGTTTTGGTTTGGTTCTTTTCTTCAGGAGTGAGTAAAAATTTTCCAGGCATGCCATCAGCGTTTACGTAATTTTGCAAAGCAAGTGGACTGGGGAGAAGAGAAACCACTTGTTCAAGGTTACAGAGAATGTAAGGGAAACTGTGGAGTTAAGACCCAGACTTCCCGATTCTCTTTCTCCCTCCCTATTAGAAGCCCTGTTAGATGTTATGTTTTGGCTCCCTGTTTTTTCCTCATGTTCCCCTGTTGGAGTTTGCTCTTGTAATGGCAGACCGCTAACTTTCAAGGTTTTGTGAATATATTTGGCACAGGAAATGTCACAGGAAGAGAAAATACAATCTCCTGTCCTAGGTTTATTCTTAACCTACCTTTCTTTTCACCAGCATTCCCATGCTGCCCAGTATTTTTGAAAACCTTTTCAGTGTAAATTTGGTCATAGTGTTGCAGCATCCATGACACTCCTCATGGTTGCTAATAGGAGGATTGCTGTTGTTTACTTCCTGCCTCAAATGCATTCCCAGTCCAATTGTTTTCTCTACAAGCACGGTACTCTGTTGCTTTTCTTGCATTTACATTTTTGCTACAAGAGAATTTTTGATGGGTTTAATTTTGTGATAAAAAGCCATGTGCAAGCCATACCCCTTCTTCAACGACGTGGGAACAAACAGAGAAAAAAATTTGATTATGAGGACACCGCTAAAGATGTTTAGGGTGAAAAAGACAATAGAAGTCATGTTGTTTCTAATAGTGGGATCTCCATGCGCACACGTGTTACAGCTAGCGACTATATATCTGCACTTAATTCTTTCACATTGTGCTTCCCAAAAAGAATTGGGATTTCTCTCGGTTAAATTAAACAAATGACCAGCTGGCCCTCTGTACAAATGCACGAGCAGAATAATCCTACTGTATGAAATCAGTGCGTCCACTTCCTTACAGCTTTTCTTTTAGGGGAAAAATGCCAGAGTTCGCCATTTTTGTAAGCACAAATACAGGTAACAAACTGGTGTATGTAAAAAAAATCCATAGGAATACTGGAACCTCGTTCAGCCTTAACCTCTGTCCTGGATTGTCCAGAAACCCACAAGAGCCGGTGTCTCCTCAGTAAATGACTTCTTTTCTGTTTGTGAACTCTCTAAGCAGCAGATAGTGCCTTCATACTCACTCATCCACTGCATTCTTTTTCTTCACTCAGCATGGTTTGTGACTTATGCTTAGGCTAGTCATCTTGGGCTGGAGGGAGAGCTTCACTGCCGATGTTGGGAATCTGAGTGAGCATCTGAACCAAGCTGTTTAGTTTTGACTGTAAGTGCTGTCTGTTTCTGTTCTTTGTTCTTTTTCTACATTCGGAAATTTCCTTCTCCGATACGTTGCCCAAACTTACTGTTCAAATGACGTTCCTGCCATGAAAGAATTTGTGAGAATTTTCAGAGAAATGGCGATGACAGGGGAACAAAAGCACCTACGGTGACTTTTGCTCCCACATATATGTCTAGCCAAGTGCATTGTTTTTGTTTAATATGCCTATTTCAGAAGGCGTAACACGAAAAGTGAAAGTGAAGGACTTCCTGAACCACACTTAGAAACACCTGGAAAGGAGCCTTACATACCGGAAACATGATGAATGATCCTTTGGGCCCCCGTTCTCATTCTGTCATTAGCTGCCATTGATTTTAATGGAGCAAGGTCTGACTGTGAGTTTTGGCTTGGCAGAGTAAGTCCTTCCCTAGGAGTCCAAACCTAGCCATTCAGCCCTTGTTCGAGCATTTCCTGCTCTCCTGCCTCTCTGCAGCTGCCACTGCAATGTAAAAGAAGGATTGTGAATGCAAGAATAGTTTTGTGGTCAGTTTTTGGTGTTGAATGTCTCTTGACATGAAGAAATCCTTGGCATATTATTAAAACTTCACCATGTGCAGTAGAAAATTTTTCTGTGATTTGTACACACTTGTTGATTTTCTGTTGCTCTTCTTCCCTGCTTTACTCATGTTCCGTTTTACCCTCCATTCTTATTTGCGGCTCTCTCCAGGCCTGGCCATTTAAGCATAATTTATACAGCAGCTGAGTCAAAAGCCCTTGTTCACTGAAGCCTCCCCGAACTTCCACAATCTAAACGATTAGTATCAGAATGCCAATCCCTATTACCCCAGCTATAAGGAATCCTGCAGAGGAATACTACACAAAATGGTGTCTACTCGATTTCACGGTCGCTTGTTCTCCTCTCACCCTTGTCCCTAATTCCCGTCTTTTTTTCCCCCCCGTCTTTCTCAAGCACGTTGAAGAGATTACTGAAAAAAATGTCTCATATTGAGACCCGATTCTGTATACCTTAATGGCTCATCAGACTATTCTTCCGAGGAAGACAACACTCCGTGAAGTGAAAACCTACCGCACCCTCATGTTGTCACCCTTTTTACTCAGGCTGGTAAAAATGGTCTAGAGGAGCTGCAGAGAAACGGATATCACACACTCATTGTTTTTTCCAGAACATTCACCAGCACAATATGAAGTCTAATGAATAATATATGCCATAACTGTCAAAATAACTGAACCAAGGACACCTGAGGAGTTTAAATGCATTTTTTTTCACATACCAATTTGCAACTTTCAAAAATGTACAATGTGTTTTTCAGCCACTAGGGCCAATTAGTGAGTTTCTACTGTAAGCAGCTATGTACTGAACAGAGGAGGTCAATATGATGTAATGTTGTGCTGTCACTCATCAACTAGTTGAAGGATAATCTAACCGTTCATGACATCAGTGGGACTTTGGAGGAGTGACATCCTTGAGTTAACTCACTTTTACCCATTGTCTTCTGTGGTGTGATAGGACTGCTGTGGTGGTTTCCTCAAAAGGTTTTCAGAACTTGTATCATCAGAGGCATTTTGATTGTAGTAGACGGCCGTCGTGCTGTCAGTTAGAGACTCAACAGAAGCTGCGTTTCTCCAAGATGTTTCACTTTTCCTTTCAAACACTATGGAATACACAGTCTGTAGGAAGCTGAGATACTTTCCCTCGGAGGCTTAGAATCAATTTAATGTTAACAAGTTACTGTACTGACAAGTACTGGTAGAGATGACCTAAGATATCTTGCGTACATCCGTTCAGAAGCAGTCATTATATATGCTGACTCTCTTTGGATACTCCTTTCTCATTTGACATGAAAAATGAGGCAGTGCCAGGGTGAGCTGCTGCCTTTCTAGCTTCTGTGTTTGCCACAGGAAGGGTGGACTATCAATCCAAAAGCTAATGGGGAGAGTGAAGGGCCAAATGAGTGAAGAAAGAGGGGCAGACAAAGCTGGAAGAAGAGACCCTTTATAGGAAAGCAAGGCAGATGACAACAGAGACTGATGGTGACAAAGGGAAATGGCTTCTGTTCACAGAGCAGCTAGTCTTCCTGGAGGACCTCTTGATAGCTCACAAAGACCTGTCCTTTGCTTGACGCTTTTTAAATTAATCCAGTGGCAGTAACTAGTACTGCACAATGAACTAGCTGCAGTCAGGCATTTTGCTATGGGCACAACCTGTTGCTTCCAGCATGTTAATTTACCCGACACTATCTGTGAAACTCACTCTGGTATTAAAGGGAAAGCAGGAGAAACAAGTGAAGCTGTGTATTTACTGTTTGATAACTAGTTTTCAAAGTCTCTTCACTTCAGCAGATGATTTATATCATTTAGAAACGTCACCTACTAATATAATTTCTTAAATAACAAGTGTTTATTAGCAATTAACAAACATGAGACGCGTCCTTTTTTCAAATGTCAAAACCTGGTTTAAATAAGTACTTTACATTGTGTTTCTTGAAGCTTGCCAAATGGAGATGGTTAGAACAAGAAAGAGGAAAAAAAAAAGGAGTCCTTTAGCCCCAATATTTGCTCTTAACTGCACAAGCTACAAAACATGTGTGGAGGATGCTCCCGCTAGGTCTCCCCTATGGGGATACAGGGGATACAAACCTCCTTGGTAGAAGAGGGAACTAAAGCTAGGGTGGGATTCGGCCCACTCTGACTTCTGTGTCTATGTTTGGACTAGGTGTCCACACAGCCGTTAGAGTGAGGATATCAAGGGCTTGGCGCAGTAGCCTACCCCTTGGCATCATGCGGGTGTGATCTGAGATTCTATAGGTGTCTCCTCTGGCTTCCAGCTGTCCCCTCAGAAGGGCAAGACTGCCAAAGCTCCTGTGTCATATCTGCTAGGCTCTAGGTGCTAGTTTCATTACAGCATCTCAAATGGCATGAAGTTGCCTGTGTGTAGGAAATCAAACTGAGGCCCTAGTCAATACAGTCAGTTAAGTCTAAAGGTGTCCTAAAGTGTCCACTTTAGGACAGCATGAAAACTTTTTACTCTGCTAACTATAATGGGATCTTAGTAATTTTTTACTATAAATATCTGCAAGATAGCTATCTGTCTGGTTTCAGCTAGGACAAGTTAATTTTCTTTAGTAGCTGGTATAGTAGCTCTTGAAGAGAAGCTTTTACTACTCTATCGTATGTCAAAGGCTGACTAGTAGTGTTCCCAGACTAGATCTCCAGGATGCAGCTGCCGTCTGCAACGGGAAAGAGCAATGTTTTATTTGCAGAGCCTCATGGAGTGGGCTATGGCTGTCCATGCGCAACTGTGACTGAAGTGCTCTTGGAACATCCAGGGAGAAATTTAAGTTCTTGGAGAGATTCTTATCAAAAACTTGGGTGCTGTCAATTTCCTGTGTCACCAGACTGAAGAAGAACATAATTTCAAGCATCGCTTACACTTACATGCCAAAACCATATTTACGTCATGCTTCAGGTGACCATTTTCTCCTGTGAATCTGGAACTTGCGTACACAAGCCTTACTGTCCCTGGTGCAGAACGGTAAGAGAGCATCACTGTTCGGAGGGCTGAACAGGCTGTTCAGGAGGGCGAGGCAGGGCAGGCGAGGGGGGGCAGTTGCACTGTATGCACGGGAGAGGTTTGACTTTACAGCCCTTACCGTTCGGGATGATGTGGTCGAGAGCCTGTGGGTGAGGATTAGGGGGATGGAAAACAAAGAAGATGTCATTGCGGGTGTCTACCATCAGTCACCCAGCCAGGAGGATAGCACTGATGAGGTATTCTATAGGCAATTAGGAGAAATCTCTGGATCGGCAGCCCTTGTCCTTATGGGAGATTTCAATTTCCCGCACATCAGCTGGGAATACCATACTGTCACGGCTGGGACAAGTACGGCTGGGAAATTCCTGAAGTTTGTTGAAGATCATTTCTTTGCACAAGCACTCAGTGAGCCAGCTAGGAAAGGTGCCCTCCTAGACTTGCTATTTGTGAATAAAGAAGGACTCGTGGGAGACGTGATGGTAGGAGGCTGTCTCGGCCACAGTGATCACAAAGAGGTGAGTTCAAAATTTTGGGTGTGATGAGAAAAAAGGTCAGCATAATTGCTACCCTAGATATCAAGAGAGCAAACTTTAAGCTACACAGGGAGCTACTTCGCAGTGTCCCCTGGCAAGCTACTTTTGAGGACTTAGGGCTGCATGAGAGCTGGTCAGTTTTAAAGAACCACCTTCTAAAAGCACAGGAGCAGGCAATGCCATTGTGTTGAAAGCCAAGCAAGCGGGGCAGAAGACCAGCTTGCCTGAACAGGGAACTCCTCTTGGAACTCAGGCGGAAAAAGAAATTGTATGAGCTCTAGAAGCACGGCCAGGCTTCGCAGGAAGATGACAGAGCTGTGGTTCACATATGGAGGGAGAAATCTCGAAAGGCCAAAGCTCGACTGGAGTTGAAACTGGCCAGTGTTCTGTCAGACAACAAAAAAACGCTTTTTGAAGTATACTAATAGCAAGAGGAGGTCTAAGGAAAGTATCGGACCCATGCTTGATGAAGATGGTCACCTGATAAATAGGGATGAAGAAAAGCCGTCCATTTTTCAGCCGTCCAATACGTCCCCTCTTCAGACATGTATCTTTGCAAGTATACATTGCATGAGGAGGAGGTGGTGCAATCCTGGAAACTCCTAGAGGGCTGACAGAGTTTTCCGCTCACTCTTCCTTTCTTTTCTTCTCTTTCTTTCTTTTGTTCTTTTTTCCTTCCTTTCTTTCTTTCTTCCCTTCTCTTTCTTCTCTCTTTCTTTCTCTCTTTCTTTCTTGCCTTCCTCCCTTCCTCCCTTCCTGTTCCTCCCTTCTCCTCCCTCCCTCCCTCCCTCCCTTCCTTCCTTCCTGCTTCCTCCCTTCTCTTCCTTCCTCCCTTCCTTCCTTCCTTCTTCCTCCTTCCTTCCTCCTTCCTTCCTTCCTCTCTCTCCTCTCTTTCCTCTTCCATCTTTCCTTTCCACAAAAGTCAAGGCAGGCTCACACAACAGCTTGGGGCTCAGTTTTAACTTCTTACTCTGCTTCTTACATTTGGAGCCAAAGAGACAACAGGTCTGGCTCGAGCAGGCAGAAGGACGCTTTTCTTCTCTCTGTCAACCACCTAAAGCATCCCGGGAAGAGTGAGAGGTGGGCAGGATGCGTCTGCAACCCCCTGGGCTGCACTATTCTCGTCTGCTCTGCTTCTTGCAGTTTCCCCCCTCCCCGTCCTTGAGACGCCGGGCTTCTGCAGACAGCTGCTCACTCAAGAAGGCAGCTATGCAGCTGCTGTTTCTAGGGCAGCTGGCAAAGCCAAACTCCTCTCCATTTTCCATGGGAGTGCCAACACCACCTTCTACCTGGACATTAGGTGAAGAAGAACAAAGTTGGCATTAAAGAGTTGGAGTTAAGGAAACTCCGTCTCTGCACTCTGTCACCACGGTGCATCCTCTTTCTCCCTGCCCCATAACAAGAGAGAGCCTTTCCACTTGGACCACTGCTTTGGCTGGAGGAAACGTGCCCTTCTGACCTCCACGGCAGTGGCACCGGGAGACCTGCAGAAAGAGGGTGGGACCGACTGCGGCTGGCACCGGGACGGGCACGAAGCATCCCGGGACACATCCCCACCTACTCATGACCGAAAGCAGCTTGGCAAAGCTGCTGGCGAGCAGCGTGGCAGAAAAGGCCCCGGGGGTCCTGGCGGACACCGGGTTGACCAGGAGCCAGCAAGGTGCCCTTGCCCAAAGGCGGCGGCAGTGGTACCCGGGGCTGCACTGGGCAAAGCCTTGGCAGCAGCTGGAGGGAGGTGACCCTTCCCCTCTGCTCAGCGCTGGGAGGCCATGCCTGCAGTGCTGTGCCCGGGTCTGGGCTCCCCAGGACGAGAGAGACATGGGCAGAGTGGGGAGAGCCCCCCAGGGCCCCTCCCCACCCCGCGGGGACCTTGGGCTCAAAAGGCATGTTGTGTTGACCGGCGCTGGCCGGAAACGGCCCCAGTGCCTGCAGGGACGGCGCTGTGCCAGCACGTGCTGAGCCAAGCTCTTGCCCAGCAGCACTGCCCGGCACCAGGACCCCCTTGGCAGCCTTGCTCGAGCCGGCTGGGCACTGTCCTGAGCCCCACCAGCGTGTCCCACGCCAGGCTTCTCCTGCCCTCGGCGCATGGGCCAGGTGAACTGCTGCCGCGCTCCAGGTAGGCTCCCCCGCGGCTCGGGGACACGCCGGCACCGCCGGGCCCCGCAGCAGCCGCCTTTCTCATGCCCGGTGCCGTCTGCTCTGCAGGGACGACCCTGACCCCGAGCAGCAGTGCGCGCCCGTCCCGCCATCACCCGAGCCCCTGCTCCATCAGCGCGTGCGGGTGACCCAGGGCCGTGCGACGAGGAAGAGGGACCTCCTCCTCTTCAGCGATGCCTTGGTCATCGCCAAGCCCAAGTAAGACTCACAGAGCCCAGCTGCCTTTCCTCCCAAGCCCTGGCCCTGGCCCCAGGGCAGGGACAGCCAAGGAGCAGCCCCGGGTCCCCGGCACCCTGCTGCTGGATGCACCCATGGCCGTGCCCGTGGCAGGCGGGCGCTGGAGGGGAGCCACCGGCCTCGGCCACCTCCACATCACTCCCTGCTGCTCCTCTCTGCAGACGTGGCAGCGCCCCGCGCCCGCAGCTCTGCCTGGCCCTGGGCCAGCTGCAGGTGCTGAGCAGCGGCAAGGGGGCAGCCGGGGATGCCGCTGAGGAGGAGGAAGGCAAGACCACCAACTCCCTTGTCCTCGTCTGGCCCTGCGGCTCCTGCATCGTCACCTTCCGGTGAGTCTCGGTGCCACGTCCCACGGCAGGGCTGGGCAGCGCCTCCCTGCCCCCCGACAGGGCTTCCTCCTGCCGCTGTGCCTGGCCCCACGGGGCAGGGCTGTGCCGGCGCCCGCCTCTGCCCGCAGGCTGGGGAGCAGCGGGCACTCAGGCTGTTTCTCCTCTCTTTCTGCAGCTCCCGGGCGCTGAAGGAGCTCTGGGTCAGCGCGCTCCTGGGGTAAGCCCTGCCTGGCAGTGCAGCCTGGGGGGCCCGTGCTCACATCACGGGGGGATGCTCCAGGAGGAGCCGTACGAGGCGGAAACACCGCTCCCCAGCTGGGGAGAGGTGCCCCCACGGCTGCGGGCAGCTCTTGAGCGGGCAGAGCTGGCGCAGCTTCGCCCAGCTCTGTCCAGCCAACACCTGCCCAGCCCCGTCCTCACCACTGCCGCTGCTCTCCGCTCGACTGCCGGGTGGTGCCCGGCTGCTTCGGGGCAGCTTGCAAGTGCTCCCCGGGCTGGCAGGAGCGGGAAAAGGCGGCTTGGGTCTCACACAGCTCTTGCTCTGCCCCTTGCCCCTGCACAGGCCACCAGAAGGAGTGGAGGGAGCCCGGGTGACCCAGCTGCCCTCCATCAAGCTCCTGCTGAAGGAGCTGAGCAGCCGCCATGCCGTGAGTGTCCCTCCTGTCTCCCTTTGCCCCCAGATGCTGCTCCAGCCCAGCATCAGGTTCATCGCTTCTCACCTTCTGCTCTTTTCCCCTTGCCCAGGCAACGACACTACACGCCAGCAGCCTGGAGAGGCTGGTCGAGAGCCAGGCAAAGGTGAGGGTCACTCGGGGTGTCATCTCAGCCGTCCCCTCCTCTCACACATGGCCAAAGGCTGATGCAGCTTGCCGGGGGCCCTTTCTGCTGCGGGGCTGCTGGGTGAGCGCGGCGTGTTGCTTGCAGGCTGGCGCAGAGCAGCGGCCACCACCCGTCCCCTCTGGCAGCCAAGGTGGACCTGGCCGCGCGGCTGGTGAGTTTGGAGAAGACGGGGGCAGGATGGCCCTTCTCTCCTCCTCGCGCAGGCGGGCACTCCTGCTGCACTGGGGCTGCTGCTGCCCTTCCCGCAGGGCACGTCCGTCCCCATTGCTCTGCGGCAGGAGAGAGCTGAGCCCCCGGGGACCCTCGTTCCCAAACGACGCCTCTCCCGTGCGCTCAGCAGCGGGGGGACAGCGCTGAGAGGGTCCAGGAACGCTCGCCTGGCGCTTCTCCTCCATGTCTCTTTGCTCTCTTTTCCTTGGCAGCAGGCGGGACCCACAGCAGGAGGAGGAGGGGGCTGCCCTGGTGCTTTGCATGGCGAGGGACCTCAGCCGCTGCAGAGGCACCCGGGCTGTCGGGCTCTGGCAGCAGGGGGGCTCTCTTCGGCCGGCCCCTGGCAGCTCTCTGCAGCCAGGACGGCACGCTGCCCCAGCCCATCCAGGTAAGCAAGCCTGGCCAGGGGGTCCCCAGCCCGCTGGCTCCTCCGCAGAGGCGCTGTCCCCAGCAGAGGGACCCCGGCTGGGGCTCGGGGACAAAGCCGCCTCCTCCCACGCACCCACCTCCAGCCCCCCTCCAGCCTGCCCTAGGGAAAGCAGAGCCCTCCACACGTGCTCCTGCCCTTGAGCAAGGTTCACCTGCCCCAGGGCCTGCCTCCAGCCACGCCACTCTCCTCCTCTGTCCCCTGCAGGACCTGCTGGCTCTTCTGCACGAGCACGGGCCATCCACGGAGGGGATCTTCCGGCTGGCGGCCAGCGAGCGTGCCTCCCGCGAGCTCCGGGAGGCCCTCGACAGCGGAGCGGAGGTCCACCTTGAAAGCCAGCCTGCACACCTGCTGGCCGTCATCTTGAAGGTGAACCCTCTGGACCTGGAGCCCAGCAGCTCCCGGCTCTCTCGCTGCCGGCGACGCTGCCTGCGCTCCCGGCGGCAGTGGTCAAAGCCTCACCCGGAGCCCTTGGCATTGCAGGACTTCCTCCGGAAGATCCCCTCCAAGCTCCTCCAGGCAGAGCTCTACGAGGAATGGATGAACGCCCTGCAGAAGACCAGCAGGCAGACAGGCTGGCAGGACTGAAAGAGTAAGTGCGGCGAGCAGCCTGCCTGCTCCGCAGGGACTGGCAGAGGCTGGGACTTGCCTGCAAAGCCACAGCCTGCCTGCAGAAGCCACGTCTTCTGCCAGCCACCTCTTGCTGCTGTGGGGTGGGGTTTGGGGGGAAGAGGCTCAGAAAAGCCTTTCTCTCCTTGGAGCACTTCCCGCAGGCACTGGGGGTTGCTCCACGAAGGGACTCTGGCCAGAAGGGCAGGGAGGGAGGGAGGTGGCCGTACCTCAGCAAAGGCTGTCCCTCTGCTGGAGACCAGGCGTGGCCAGGGAGCCTTCCCTCGGCTGGGCTTGGCAGAGCTCAGCTCGGCAGAGCTGTGTTGACGATGGCTACTTTGTTAACGTTGCGTTCCTGTTCCCTCAGGGTGGCCAGCAAGTTGCCCAAGGCCAACCTCCTGCTCCTCAAGAGCTTGCTGTCCCTGCTGCAAGACATCAGCAGAAACGCGGCCACCAGCAGGATGAGTGCCGGCAACCTGGCCGTCTGCGTGGGGCCAAACCTGCTGAGCCCAGCCGAGGAGCACACGCTCCCCCTGGACGTCCTGCTGCAGGTGACGGGGAAGGTACGCTGTGGTTACCAGCCGGCTACAGCCTTCTGGGCCCACCCGAGCTCTGCTGTGCAGAGGGACCTGGCTGCCTCCTCTCTGCAGCAAACGCTCGTGGGGGAGCTGCCGGGAAGAGCAGCCCCACAGCTGCAGCTTGCTGCGCAGAAGCGAGGGTCAGGAGTGGCAAAGGCTCTTTGAGCCGTGTTCAGCCACCTAGGGGGAAACCAATGGTTTGCTGTGTGCAGGTGACGCGGCTGGTGGAGTTCCTCATTGAGCACCGCGGGGAACTCTTTGAGGAGGAGGTGGCTGGGCTTGCCGGTGCACGGGCCGAGGAGTCACCGATGATCCCAAAAGACACAGCACCAGGGGCAGAAGCAGAAACCGCAGAGGTATGTCAGGGCCACCAAGCGTGACAACAAAAGCCTCCCCCTCAGAAGGTGGGACTGCTGCCACAGGGACGAGCAAGGTCACCACCAGCCTGCAGCTCTGCTAAAGTGCAGAGTAAGGCTGATGCAGGTTGGCCATCGCACTGTGTGCAGTGATCCCACCAGAAGTGGCTCAGCCAGGCTGAGCAAACCCATCCAAGAGATCTGCCTTTCAGAGCTAAGGTAGCAATTGGGCAGGTAGGTGCTCACCACCTGGTAACTTCCACATTTCCATTGCAGGTGCCTCCAGTCGCTCTGGAAAGCAAACACCTGAAGGGCTCGTCTGGGGAGAGAAGGTAACATGAGCTAGCTTTGATTAAGAGGGAACTGATTCATGGTTATCATGGCTTTACCTGTCTAACAATACTATTGAATGGAAAGGTTGCCAGGCTCTTCGCAGGAAGAGGAAAAACAGTCCAACAGAAAGAGAAAACTAAGCTGCGAAGAGGAGAGGGATGGCCAGGCAGGCAAGAAAAGGCGAAAGCTGGAAAGCAAGATCTCAGGAATGGGCAACTGAGAAAACCCAGGCAGGGCGAGAAGAACAAGGAGCCCAGGTGTGTAACAGACCCTGCTGTCCATCTGTCACATTTTAACGCTGCTCTGAGTATAGGAAATATTTCCAAGGTGCACAGAGATGGCCCCAGAGAGGAAGCATGCACCTGCCCTTGGGAGAACATGTATGTCAGGAGAAAAATACCACTCCGGCGCTGGCAGTTTCCATTTTGCACTTGTCAGTGGATGTTACAGCAGGTCCCCTCTCCATCGTCTGCCAAAGGTCTGGGGAATCTGGAGAGTTCCCCGCTGACTGGAAGCTCACCAGCATTGTTCCTATTTACAAGAAGGGTGTGAGGGAAGAGCCAGGAAACTACAGACATGTTAGTCTCACCTCAGTCCCTGGAAAAATTATCAATAAGATCACACTGTGTAGTATTGAAAGGCATTTGACATGACATTTAACTAAAACAAATGCCAGATTCGGCACTTGGGACAAAGTAATGCCGAACGCAGGTATACATTGGGAGAGGAGTGGCTGGAGAGCAGCCCTGCAGAAAGGGATTTGGGGGTGCTGGTTGGTGGGAAGCTCAACAGGAGTCAGCAGCGTGCCCAGGCAGCCAAGAGGGCAAACCGCAGCCTGGGGTGCATCAAACGCAGCATAACCAGCCGGCCAAAAGAGGAGATTATCCCGCTGTATTTTGTGTTGGTGCGGCCTCCCCTTGAGTACTGTGTGCAGTTCTGGGCCCCACAGTGTTAAGGTCCTTGAGTGCATCCAGAGGAGGGCAACAAAGCTGGTGAAGGGGCTGGAAGGCATGTCCTATGAGGAGCAGCTAAGGGCTCTGGGTCTGACTAGTTTGGAGGAGAGGAGGCTGAGGGGCGACCTCATTGCTCTCTACAGCTTCCTGAGGAGGGGAAGTGGAGAGGGAGGTGCTGAGCTCTTCTCCCTGGGATCCACTGATAGGATGGGTGGGAATACTTCAAAGCTGCGCCAGGGGAGGTTTAGACTTGACACTAGGAACCATTTCTTTACTGAGAGGGTGGTCAAACACTGGAACAGGCTTCCTGGAGAGGTGGTCGATGCCCCATGCCTGTCAGTGTTTAAGAGGCATTTGGACCATGCCCTTAATAACATGCTTTAACTTTTGGTCAGCCCTGAAGTGGTCAGGCAGTTGCACTAGGTGATCGTTCTAGGTCCCTTCCAACTGAAATATTCTCTTTGTTCTCCTCTCCTCTCCTCTCCTCTCCTCTCCTCTCCTCTCCCTGGATTCAAGAAGAGAGGCTATCACTGTAGCCACGCAGGAATACTACGAATGGGTATTGGATTTCACGTCAAAGCACATGTTGCTTGTTCTCCTCTCACCCTTGTCCCTAATTCTTGTCTTTTTTTTTTCCCCATCTTTCTCAAGGCAGGTTGAAGAGATTACTGAAGAAATGTCTCATATTGGACTTTGTCATTTGACATGAAGAACACTTTAGAGCCACATACCACTTTTGAGCTGCAGCTCAAGTGGCTTGTGACCAGCAAGCTGGAAGAAGCGGTGCTGCTGTATATATGTATTACTTTGTATTACCTTGGCAGTTTTGCTGTGTAAATATGTATGTGATAGGGAGATACATGCTTTATTGTAGAATGAAAATATGTGCTATAAAAAGTTGTTTATGTGAAAAAGCAAGATTCTTCATATTAAACTGTGTTGGTTTCTACGTTCAAGGTGTCGGAGTAACTGGAGGAAATTTGTGTTTCGCCTTCTAATATCTGCGAGCGCAGCCATTCAGGCTTCTATGGGGAAAGTTATGGAAGTTCTAGGCAGGCCCTCTGATATCAAAGAAGGCAGCAGAGGATTACAAAGCATTGCTTTGCTATTAGAGGTGCCTTCAGGAGTTTGTTACAGACAGCATAAAAGTTCTGAACGGAGACTCAGGTATCAGTGATACTCCCTTGCTGCCTGAGTTCACTCATTCAAGGGAAAGTAAGCCTTCCTTGCTGTCTGTCTGTCTGTCGTCTGTCTGTCTCTTTCTCTCTCTTAAAAGAATTAGGTATATACCAGCAGAGGTAACACTCTCCTTAAGCAAGGCTGAGATGATGGATGATAACTAATGCAACTAATTGTCCACATGGTTCCCAACATGAGACATAATCCAGTGCTGTTTCCTCCTGCGTCATCGAATGGGGTTCATATCACCTGGCTTTCACTACCAAAAATTAATTGTTCACATCTAAGCCTGTCATCCAGACTCTCTTTCTGAGAGTCCGGGCAGTTGGACTAGATGATCGTTGTAGCTCCCTTCCAACTGAAATCTTCTCTTCTCTCTTCTCTTCTCTTCTCTTCTCTTCTCTTCTCTCTTCTCTTCTCTTCTCTTCTCTTCTCTTCTCTCTTCTTCTCTTCTCTTCTCTTCTCTCTTTCTCTCTCTCTGGATTCATGGAGAGAGGCTATCACTGCCACTAGAACACAGTCAGGCAATATCTCCAATAATACACGTATCTTAATATTCTGACGGACACTGGAGTACGCAATGATGAAAGCAATTACAGGAGAAGCAGTTAGGTTTGAGAGTGACTTTAACTGCGCTTTGAAGCAACCATTTCATAGAAAGATAGGGGGAACAAAATCTTCTGTAGCAATTGCTGTAACAGTGACTACTTATTAAGGGGAAGAAATCTCATTGCTTTGAGCAGTAAAGATTCCTAATGATGGAAACAAATATTGCAAGTGAATCACAAACGTGAGGTTAGCCAGAAGATGCATTTCAGGTCATCTTTTCCTTCAATTCTTCTTAGCCCAAAGTGTCTGCAGCTCCTTCTGTATTTTTTACTGTTTTTTCACATGCCAGTAGAGCCACAGTTCTTGTCTAAATGATTTAAATTTGTCATAAATATATCTGCATTTTGCTGTTCTATCAGCATTTACAGTGAGGGAACTTATTCACAGGAACTATTTAGTGCAGAATCACTCCTCGGAAAGGTGAATAGGTAAAACGATGAGGACAAATTTTATTTTATCAGTTTAACTAAGGAGTTGCTTGTGAAGCAGTACATCTGTGTTAGGGTGAGATTACAATTAGCCCAACTAGAATCAACCAAACAGGACACTTCATTAGACGAGTACCCCGAACACGTTGGACATATTGCCCCAGCAATCGATTGTGCGACTACATTGGAGAAGGGTTAGAGAGTTCTTTAATCTTCTCAAAGGGAAAAAGCAAACCATCCAGATTCGTTAATATAGGTTTTATAATTGCAAGAAAAAAGGAAGTATGATACCAGTTGCCACAAGACGTCAAAAAATACCAATTGTTTCTGTCCTGCAGGCATCTTCGGTACCGCTGGTCACCTCTATGAGGTGGGCAATGTGTCAGTCTGGTCTGGGAAGAAAGCAAAGCAAAATTTCTGACTTGTTTTTCTCACTTTTAGTGCCACTACAAAGGTATTAGATGTCCTCTGAATATGTTTCATTTTTCGTTTCATTTCATTCCATTCCATTCATTCCAAAGGCAGCACTTCAGGATAAGTGTTCGTCAGTGAAGGATGCTGCTGTCACATCCTTTTGGGAAAAGTCCACACGAGAGGCCAAAATCTCTTCTTTTTAGAGAGTCTGCAATCTAGAGATTTGAGCATAACGAACGTTTTTTTATCACCTTTACTTGTGTGAACAATTCCGTATTTTCATTCTGGATTGACATCAATGTGAGAAGAACATCTAGGCCACATGTTTTGGTTTGGTTCTTTTCTTCAGGAGTGAGTAAAAATATTTTCCAGGCATGCCATCAGCGTTTACGTAATTTTGCAAAGCAAGTGGACTGGGGAGAAGAGAAACCACTTGTCAAGGTTACAGAGAATGTAAGGGGAAACTGTGGAGTTAGACCCAGACTTCCCGATTCTCTTTCTCCCTCCCTATTAGAAGCCCTGTAGATGTATGTTTGGCTCCCTGTTTTCCTCATGGTTCCCCGTTGGAGTTTTGTCTCTTGTAATGGCAGACCGCTAACTTTCAAGGTTTGTGAATAATATTTGGGCACAGGAAATGTCACAGGAAGAGAAAATACATCTCTGCCTAGGTTTATCTTAACCCTACCTTTCTTTTCACCAGCATTCCCATGCTGCCCAGTATTTTGAAACCCTTTCAGTGTAAATTTTGGCATAGTGTTGCAGCATCTATGACACTCTCATGTGTGCTAATAGGGAGGATTGCTGTTGTTTACCTCCTGCCTCCAATGCATTCCCAGTCCAATTGTTTTCTCTACAAGCAGGATGTTGCTTTTCTTGCATTACATTTTTGCTACAGAGAATTTTTGATGGGTTTAATTTTGTGATAAAACCATGTGCAAGCCATACCCTTCTTCCAATGAAGTGGACAACAGAGAAAGAAAAATTCGATTATGAGACACCGCTAAAGATGTTAGGGGTGAAAGAAAGCAATAGAAGTCATGTTGTTCTATAGGTGGAGTCTGCCCATGCGCACACTGTGTACAGCCTAGCTGACTAGATATCTGCACTGAATTCTTTCACATTGTGCTTCCAAAAAGAGAATTGGGAGATTCTCTCGGTTAAATTAAACAAATGACCAGCTGGCCCTCTGTACAATGACGCAGAAATAATCCTACTGGTATGAATCAGTGCGTCACTTCCTTACAGCTTTCTTTTAGGGGAAAAATGCAGAGTGTCGCCATTTTTGTAAGCACAAACAGAGGTAACAAACTCTGTGTGTATGTAGAAAAAATACCATAGGAATACTGGAACCTCGGTTCAGCCTTGAACCTCTGTCCTGGATGTGCCAGAACCCACAGAGCCCGTCATCCTCAGTAAATGACTTCTTTTCTGTTTGTGAACTCTCTAAGCAGCTTTCATACTCACTCATCCACTGCATTCTTTTTCTTCACAGCATGGTTTAGTGACTTATGCTTAGGCTAGTCATCTTGGGGCTGGGAGGGAGACGTTCACTGCCGATGTTGGGAATCTGAGTTGAGGCATCTGAACCAAGCTGTTTAGTTTGACTGTAAGTGCTGTCTGTTTCTGTTCTTTGTTCTTTTTCTACATTCGGAAATTTCCTTCTCCGATACGTTGCCCAAACTTACTGTTCAAATGGACGTTCCTGCCATGAAAATTTGTGAGAATTTTCAGAGAAATGGCGATGACAGGGGAACAAAAGCACCTACGGTGACTTTTGCTCCCACAATATATGTCTAGCCAAGTGCATTGTTTTTGTTTAATATGCCTATTTCAGAAGGCGTAACACGAAAAGTGAAAGTGAAGACTTCCTGAACACACTTAGAAACACCTGGAAGGAGCTGTACATACCCGGGAAACAATGATGAATGATCCTTTGGGCCCCCGTTCTCATTCTGTCATAGCTGCCATTGATTTTAATGGGAGCAAGGTCTGACTGTGAGTTTTGGCTTGGCAGAGTAAGTCCTTCCCTAGGAGTCCAAACCTAGCCATTCAGCCATGTTCGAGCATTCTCCTGCTCTCCCTGCCTCTCTGCAGCTGCCACTGCAATGTAAAGAAGGATTGTGAATGCAGAAATAGTTTTGTGGTCAGTTTTTGGTGTTGGAATGTCTCTTGACATGAAGGAAATCCTTGGCATATTATTAAAACTTCACCATGCAGTAAGAAATTGTTTCTGTCATTTGTACACACTTGCTGATTTCTGTTGCTTCTTTCCTTGCTTTACTCATGTTCCGTTTTACCCTCCATTCTTATTGCGGCTCTCTCCAGGCCTGGCCATTTAAGCATAGATTTATACAGCAGTGAGTCAAAAGCCCTTGTGTTCACTGAAGCCTCCCCGAACTTCCACAATAAACGATTAGTATCAGAATGCCAATCCCTATACCCAGCTATAAGGAATCCTGCAGAGGAATACTACAAATGGGTGTCTACACTATTTCACGTCGCTTGTTCTCCTCTCACCCTTGTCCCTAATTCCCGTCTTTTTTTTCCCCCCTTTCTCAAGGCAGTTGAAGAGATTACTGAAGAAATGTCTCATATTGGACCTGATTCTTGTATACCTTAATGCTCATCAGACTATTCTTCCGAGGAAGACAACACTCCGTGAAGTGAAAACCTACCGCACCCTCATGTTGTCACCCTTTTTACTCAGCTGGTAAAAATGGTCTAGAGGAGCTGCAGAGAAACGAGATCACAACTCATTGTTTTTCCAGAACATTCACCAGCACAATATGAAGTCTAAGAATAATATATGCCATAACTGTCAAAATAACTGAACAAGGACACTGAGGGAGTTTAATGCATTTTTTTTCACATACCAATTTGCAACTTTCAAAAATGTACAATGTGTTTTTCAGCCACTAGGGCCAATTAGTGAGTTTCTACTGTAAGCAGCTATGTACTGAACAGAGGAGGTCAATATGATGTAATGTTGTGCTGTCACTCATCAACTAGTTGAAGGATAATCTAACCGTTCATGACATCAGTGGGACTTTGGAGGAGTGACATCCTTGAGTTAACTCACTTTTACCCATTGTCTTCTGTGGTGTGATAGGACTGCTGTGGTGGTTTCCTCAAAAGGTTTTCAGAACTTGTATCATCAGAGGCATTTTGATTGTAGTAGACGGCCGTCGTGCTGTCAGTTAGAGACTCAACAGAAGCTGCGTTTCTCCAAGATGTTTCACTTTTCCTTTCAAACACTATGGAATACACAGTCTGTAGGAAGCTGAGATACTTTCCCTCAGGCTTAGAATCAATTTAATGTTAACAAGTTACTGTACTGACAAGTACTGGTAGAGATGACCTAAGATATCTTGCGTACATCCGTTCAGAAGCAGTCATTATATATGCTGACTCTCTTTGGATACTCCTTTCTCATTTGACATGAAAAATGAGGCAGTGCCAGGGTGAGCTGCTGCCTTTCTAGCTTCTGTGTTTGCCACAGGAAGGGTGGACTATCAATCCAAAAGCTAATGGGGAGAGTGAAGGGCCAAAATGAGTGAAGAAAGAGGGGCAGACAAAGCTGGAAGAAGAGACCCTTTATAGGAAAGCAAGGCAGATGACAACAGAGACTGATGGTGACAAAGGGAAATGGCTTCTGTTCACAGAGCAGCTAGTCTTCCTGGAGGACCTCTTGATAGCTCACAAAGACCTGTCCTTTGCTTGACGCTTTTTAAATTAATCCAGTGGCAGTAACTAGTACTGCACAATGAACTAGCTGCAGTCAGGCATTTTGCTATGGGCACAACCTGTTGCTTCCAGCATGTTAATTTACCCGACACTATCTGTGAAACTCACTCTGGTATTAAAGGGAAAGCAGGAGAAACAAGTGAAGCTGTGTATTTACTGTTTGATAACTAGTTTTCAAAAGTCTCTTCACTTCAGCAGATGATTTATCATTTAGAAACGTCACCTACTAATATAATTTCTTAAATAACAAGTGTTT
>NW_026114028.1:0-116008 GCF_018139145.2 Gymnogyps californianus | reverse complement strand
GAGGTTAATGTATATGGATGTTAATAAACTTTGACCCACAATGATTTAATGACAATAGAATAGAATAGAATAGAATAGAATAGAATAGAACAGAACAAAACAGTTGGAAGGGACCTACAATGATCATCTAGTCCAACTGCCTGACCACTTCAGGGCTGACCAAAAGTTAAAGCATAGTATTAAGGGCATTGTCCAAATGCCTCTTAAACACTGACAGGCTTGGGGCATCGACCACCTCTCTAGGAAGCCTGTTCCAGGGTTTGACCACCCTCTCGGTAAAGAAATGCTTCCTAATGTCCAGTCTAAACCTCCCCTGATGCAGCTTTGAACCATGCCCATGTGTCCTGTCACTGGATCCCGGGGAGAAGAGATCAGCACCTCCCTCTCCACTTCCCCTCCTCAGGAAGCTGTAGAGAGCCATGAGGTTGCCCCTCAGCCTCCTTCTCTCCAAACTAGACAAGCCCAAAGTCCTTAGCCGCTCCTCATAGGACATGCCTTCCAGCCCTTTCACCAGCTTTGTTGCCCTCCTCTGGATGCATTCAAGGACCTTCACATCCCTTTTAAATTGTGGGGCCCAGAACTGCACACAGTACTCGAGGTGAGGCCACACCAACGCTGAATACAGCAGGATCATCCCCTCTTTTGACCAGCTGATTATGCTGTGTTTGATGCACCCCAGGATGCGGGTTGCCCTCTTGGCTGCCAGGGCACGCTGCTGACTCCTGTTGAGCCTGCTGTCGACCAGCACCCCCAGATCCCTTTCTGCAGGGCTGCTCTCCAGCCACTCCTCTCCCAGTCTATACTTGTGCCCGGCATTACTCCATCCCAGGTGCACAATCCGACATTTGTTCTTGTTAAATTTCATCCCATTGATGATTGCCCAATGCTCCAATCTATCTAGATCCCTCTGCAAGGCCTCTTGTCCCTCAGGAGAGTCAACAGCACCTCCCAGTTTGGAATCCTCAGCAAACTTGCTAATGGTGCATTCAACTCCTGCATCCAGATCGTTGATAAAAATATTGATCAGAACTGGCCCTAGAATTGAACCCTGAGGAACGCTGCTGGTGACCGGTCGCCAGCCAGATGTAGCCCCATTCACTACAACCCTTTGAGCCCTGCCCTTCAGCCAGTTCTTCACCCAGTGCACTGTGAACCTGATCATCTCACAGTTGGACAACCTGTCCAGAAGGATGCTGTGAGGGACAGTATCAAAAGCCTTACTAGAATCCAGAAAAACTACATCCACCGCCTTCCCTTCATCCACTAGGTGGGTGACCTTATCGTAGAAGGAGATCAAATTAGTTAGACAGGACTTTCCCTTTGTGAACCCATGTTGACTGTGCCTGATGACTGCATTGTTCTTTAAATGCCTTTCAGTAGCACTCAGTATAATATCTTCTCCATAATTTTTCCAGGAACTGAGGTTAGACTAACAGGTCTGTAGTTCCCTGGGTCTTCCCTCACGCCCTTCTTGTAAATTGGAATAACATTGGCTAGCTTCCAGTCAGCAGGGACCTCCCCAGACTCCCAAGACCTTTGGTAGATGATCGAGAGGGGTCCTGCCATAACATCCGCTAGCTCCTTCAGTACTCTGGGATGAATCTCATCAGGCCCCATGGACTTGTGAACATTCAGCTGATACAGCTGGTCCCTTACAATTTCAGTGTCCACAAATGGAAAGTCACTGTTCCCACACTCATGGTCCTCCGACTCCGGGGACCGGGCAGCCCAAGGTCTATCAATATTATTAAAGACTGAGGCAAAAAAAGTATTGAATGCCTCCGCTTTTTCTTCATCCCTATTAGTCAGGTGACCATCTTCAACAAGTATCAGTCCAATGTTTTCTTTAGACCTCCTCTTGCTATTAACATACTTAAAAAAGCCCTTCTTGTTATCTGAAACAACACTGGCCAGTTTCAACTCTAGTTGAGCCTTGACTTTGATGCATACTCCAAGCTCCCATTGCAGGGTCAATGCTACAGACTTACTGTTCAGGAACCAGGAGCTTGTCATCCCTCCTGGGGGAGTCTTATAGAGCTCATGACACAAAACATAGTTGCACTGACAACATTGTTGATGCCTTTCAGACAGAGAAAGAACTTAAAAGGAAAAGGGTAATGGCAAAGGGTGTGTTGTGCAAGAAGAGAAAGCGGTGGCTATGTCTGCATTGTGCAGGATGTGGTACGGCAGGTGAGCAGTAGTGGGTGCTGCTAAAACTGCTCATGCCCTGCCTGACCTGGGCAACATGCTGGCTTTCTGACAGCCTCTGAGTCTGAGCCCTGGCTGGTCTGGAGGCTGCCCTTTTGGAGAGAGGGCAGGAGCAAGAAAGTAAGGAAAAAAAGGTGAGAGTGAGGTCACTAGACTCAGCCTCTGGGAAATTTCCCTTTCAGTGAGAAGGGAGGGATGGGCAGCCCTGCCATGTTCAAGTACAGTCATTTCTCTGGAACAGGATGTGGCTGAACCCCTGCCATATGCAGAATAAAAATGAATCTGATTTCGGCACACTATTAAGCAGAAGCAAAATATCCACTGACAACTGGAAGGTAATTTTGGCCTCAGCTGTTATGTTTTCTAAGCAAGAAGTGCAAGTCTGTAGCATGACTACCTTCCTCTAGGAAGCAAACACATTATATTTGGTAATCATTTCAGGGGTGTATTTCTTCACCTTCAGTATGATGAAACATGAAGATGTGGAGGAAGTGTACGTGTACCTGATGCATAATGGCAATACAGTTTTCAGCTTATATAGGTAAGTGAAGGGCCAGGCCATTTTCACTGCAAAAGACACGTTTGTACAGATGTGGTTGCTTGCTCACATTTCAAGAAACATGAAATTGTTCCTTTTTTTAAGAAATTCTGTAGGGTAAAATAATCAACAAAGAAAAAGTATTGTATTTTGCCCTCTTCAACTTGCAAATTTGAATCATACCTGCCACTGATCCTGGACCTAAAATTCAGCCTTGATCACAAGTTCCTCTAAGCTCAGGGGAAAGGAATTAGCACTGCAAGTCAGGGTTGGATTCCAGTGGTAACATGCTGTCATTCTGCTAAAACATATCTTCATCCTCATTTTGTCTGTCAGAGAAAGGGCATAATGAAGTGTTCAGCAACTAATAACAGTCTTAAAGATTAGGGGAAAGCAATTTACTTTAAAGGTGGAGAGCATTTAAACTGCAGTAGTAAGGAAGAGTAAGAAGCAAAGGTCCTCCTTACTGGCTTTGTTATCATTAGCACACTTTGAATAAAAAGTTTCTGAACTCTTTATGTTACCTGGAGGATCATCAAGAATAGGATCCACTTCGAGCTAAGCAACTTCTATAAGGACCAGGTCAAGAAGCTTGTAGCCAGATGGATATCTGAAAAAATATGTGTTTGAAAAAAACATTATTTGTTTAATACCAACCAGGGGTCTGATGCCAAAACCAAGCTTCTCTCCTGAGCCTGAAAAAACAGACACAAAAGCTTAGATTGATCACACTGGGTTTTAGGCACTTAGATGATAGCAGGTTCATTTAAGCTGTCCAGGCTTCTTCAACAGTCTGTAACAGAGGCACTGCCAAAGGGTGCTTCATTCCCAATAGATCTTTCCTGCAAAAGAAAATTTTTTTCCCCTGAAGCATTAATGTCAGAAAAGGCAGCAGGTGGAAGAAAGGGAACCAACACTCACACAAAGCCAGCAGGTTAGCCCACATCGAACATATCTATGTTCCAACGCAAGGTCTCAGGATGGAGCGAACTGCCTGTCTCTGCCCACTGCCTGTGCCAGGAGCACAGGGACTCAGCTCATGTGAGACTCCTGACCTACAGGCATTTAAAATTAGCTGGGATGAATCCAAGGGAAAAAGAGCATCACAGGGAATCTGGAGTGTTGTGACGAATGAGCAGAGTTTTATTTTTAAAAATAAATTTGTTCCTGTGCCCTGGAAAAAAACATGTAAGTTAAACTTCCAGAATTTCAGAAAGGAATGAAATGATGCAATTAGATAAGGTGCAAAATTTGACTAGGAGATCAAATGCACAAAGATGCCAAAATTTCCTTATAAAGCTGAAAAAATGTTAGCAAGCCTTTCAAGGAAGTTTTGCTCAGGATAACAATGTGTTTTCTTGGATTCATTTTTTTAAAGTTGTTTGCTTGATCATTGTTGAGAAAGAAAAAGCTGACTTCTTAAAATACTCATCCTTAGCTATGAATCAAAAGGGAAAGCAGACACTTCAGGAAACAGTGCAGTGCTAAAACTTGCCAAAGGAGATGAAGTTTGGCTGCGAATGGGAAATGGAGCCCTCCACGGGGACCATCAACGCTTCTCCACCTTTGCTGGCTTTCTTCTTTTTGAAACCAAGTAAAAAACAAGAAACAACCCAATAGATGTTTATCTGAGGAAGCTTCTTTTTTGGAACTGGTATTTTTCTCTGGACTGTGGAATAGCATTACAACATATAAAGATCAAGAAGGCTTGTTTTGATGCAATGCGTTGCTATTTGTGTATCAGAGATGAGCTGAATACATTGGGTAGTTGACACACTTACAGATTCACGGAAGATGTATTGTCATCTAGGTTGCGTCTAGTGATCCATTAAATGTTGCTATTGCTCTCTTCTCCAAAGTGACTGAAAAACAAAGGGAAAGGAGTTTAAATAATTTAGAATCATAGAATCATTTAGGTTGGAAAAGACCCTTAAGATCATCAAGTCCAACTGTTAACCTAACACTGCCAAGTCCACCACTAAACCATGTCCCTAAGCACCACATCTACATGTCTTTTAAATACCTCCAGGGATGGTGACTCAACCACTTCCCCGGGCAGCCTGTTCCAGTGCTTGACAACCCTTTCAGTGAAGAAATTTTTCCTAATATCCAATCTAAACCTCCCCTGGCACAACTTGAGGCCATTTCCTCTTGTCCTATCACTTGTTACTTGGGCAAAGAGACCGACCCCCACCTCGCCACAACCTCCTTTCAGGTAGTTGTGGAGAGCAATAAGGTCTCCCCTCAGCCTCCTTTTCTCCAGACTAAACAACCCCAGTTCCCTCAGCCGCTCCTCATAAGACTTGTGCTCTAGACCCTTCACCAGCTTCGTTGCTCTTCTTTGGACACACTCCAGCACCTCTATGTCTTTCTTGTAGTGAGGGGCCCAAAACTGCACACAGTATTCGAGGTGTGGCCTCACCAGTGCCGAGTACAGGGGGACGATCACTTCCCTAGTCCTGCTGGCCACACTGTTTCTGACACAAGCCAGGATGCTATTGGCCTTCTTGGCCACCTGGGCACACTGCTGGCTCATATTCAGCCAGCTGTCGACCAACACCCCCAGGTCCTTTTCCGCCGGGCAGCTTTCCAGCCGCTCTTCCCCAAGCCTGTAGCGTTGCACAGGGTTGTTGTGACCCAAGTGCAGGACCCGGCACTTAGCCTTGTTGAACCTCATACAGTTGGCCTTGGCCCATTGATCCAGCCTGCCCAGATCCCTCTGCAGAGCCTTCCTACCCTCAAGCAGATCAACACTCCCGCCCAACTTGGTGTCATCTGTAAATTTACTGAGGGTGCACTCAATCCCCTCGTCCAGATCATTGATAAAGATATTAAAGAGAACTGGCCCCAATACTGAGCCCTGGGGAACACCACTTGTGACCGGCCACCAACTGGATTCAACTCCATTCACCACCACTCTTTGGGCCCGGCCATCCAGCCAGTTTTTTACCCAGCGAAGAGTACACCCATCCAAGCCATGAGCAGCCAGTTTCTCCAGGAGAATGCTGTGGGAAATGCTGTCAAAGGCTTTACTAAAGTCCACAACATCCACAGCCTTTCCCTCGTCCACTAAGCGGGTCACCTGGTCATAGAAGGAGATCAGGTTAGTCAAGCAGGACCTGCCTTTCCTAAACTCATGCTGAGTGGGCCTGATCACCTGGTTGTCCTGTACGTGACATGTGATGGCACTCAAGAAGATCTGCTCCATAACCTTCCCCAGCACCGAGGTCAGACTGACAGGCCTGCAGTTCCCCGGATCCTCCTTCCGGCCCTTCTTGTAGATGGGTGTCACATTTGCTAACCTCCAGTCAAGTGGGACCTCCCCGGTTAGCCAGGACTGCTGATCAATGATTGAAAGTGGCTTGGTGAGCGCTTCCACCAGCTCCCTCAGTACCCTTGGGTGGATCCCATCCAGCCCTATAGACTTGTGTGTGTCTAAGTGGTGTAGCAGGTCGCTAACCATTTCCCCTTGGATTATGGGGGCTTCATTCTGCTCCCCGTCCCTGTCTTCCAGCTCAGGGGGCTGGGTACCTGGAGAACAACTGGTCTTACTATTAAAGACTGAGGCAAAGAAGGCATTAAGTACCTCAGCCTTTTCCTCATCCTTTGTCACTATGTTTCCCTCTGCATCCAATAAAGGATTAGAGAGCAGTTTGCGCTCTAATAAAAAAGTCATTTTTTTCTGTAAATATACTTTAGTTAAGTATATGTCAGGAATTGAACAATTGATTCATGTTTTTCTGTTCATTTATTCAATTCTTATTACATGTTCAGTTAAGTTTGCATCATGGTAATAGGCCTGAATGAATTGTAAGTAGGCTCAGCTGAGACCAGATTTAAAGGAAGAAGTTGTTACTGGACTAGAATGAACTTTACAAATAGAAGAAAAAAAAGTGAACGTAAAATGTCAAGCATTCAGGTTTATTGCATCCCCATCTCAAACCTCTGAAGGTGGTGTCATTTTTCATAGATTTTTAGTACATATTTATGCTTGCTCTCTCAAAAAAAAGAGTGGTAGTAATTCTTGCCTTAGTGGCAGCTTGAAGCTAAGGTAATTTAGCCTGCAGTGTGCAGAGGATAGGACAGGGGAACTGTAATGTTTCTTCTTAGCCTTCAAATTGTTAAAACTTGGTGTAACTGAATGCAAGGTGTCAAAGCAGAGGCATATATGCTGAAGAAGTTGGGATATGTCAACAGCACAAACAGAGAAACACACGCTTTGTGGAGTTTGGAGGTCTTTTAGAAGGATGCCCATTTTAATATTGCATATTTACTTAACAGTGAAGTTATTGATACAGTTTTCCTATGCCTTCCAAGAGCCAGTTTTTCAGGAAATACATTGCAGCCTGGCAAAGCAGCATCTAACCCAGTTCAATATTTAACTGGTGAAAGCAAACATTGGCTGGCTCAGAAGTTCTGTTCACAGTAAACTGGGCCATTCTTCAGCATTAATATTTGCCACCAGTTTTTCAAAATTTGGGTACCTGAAACCCTGTCTTGCTATTTTCTTTTCATCAGAGTCAGCACCAAATATACTAAGACAATACTGAAGTTTGAATGTATCTTATCTTCTGCACATTCTGGCTCTCCACACACTAACTAATGAAATATAAATTACATTTTAACAGGGAGTTGCACCAGACATTACCTGCCATTAATGTATAACAAGCAGGTGGGGTTAGGACAACATTTATTTGAAATTCTTTTATACTGGATAAAGACACCATTAGCAGGACAATAGAGCGAATGAATCAAAATCCACCCTATGAATTTGTATGCCCCTGTACATGTTCCCAGTGTATGTAAACCACATCTTATGATGAAAAATGCATGTTGATACTTGATGGTTATGACTTATGATTTTTTAGTTTTATACATCAACCACTGAAAATATTAGCTTTAATGAACTGTCGTCCAATGAATTTTATTTTTTCTTTATGAACTTGGGTCAGGTTTGCACTACATAGGTTTTCAAAACCTGAGACCATGTAATTTTAATAAGCATTTTAGTAACATTCTGGCATGCCTTCAGACTAAAACCCACCCACTAGGTAATCAGATAATGTTATTCTTTTGGAATAAGTGCACAAGTTGTATGAGATATATGGCATCATGAGCTAATGTTCACAGTAGGAAAAATCTTGAAAAAAGTATTTCTTGTTGTGTTAGGAATGTTTGCTTACTTTGTAAAACATACATTTACCCAATAAAGTTTAATAGTCATAAAACTATCCTGGTTTGTTCATATCTATATTTACTATAATATATCTGAGATCAACTTTTACCATTTGGAGACTATGGAGATATATTCTTAATATTCTTAATATGTATTTCCTAAGCATTCATTTTGCTACTGAATTGGAGAAAACCAGTACTAAGGGTCAAAAATATATTTATTTTACATGTGTATATATACACACACACATATAAAATTTAAATCCCTAAGTCTTCCTTTGGGGACTTCATTTTCCTTTATGGCATGGCCATTTTAATCCATTTTGGTCAGAATAAAGCACTTACTTACTTACTTAGAAACTATGATACATACACCCATTTTAAACTCCTTTACATTATTTCTTGTAATGGCCATGATATAAAAGAAAGCCAAGTTTTGCCATTCTCATTTTATGTTGTTTTCACAAGTTTTGTACAACTTGTCCTGCTAAGATAGAGTGGAAGGCAACTAAGAACCACCACAAAAGCTTCTGACAAACAGCAGCATGGTCTCAGTTCCAAGGTTAAAGCTAAGAGGTTTTTTTACATCAAGGTTGAAACTTCCTAGTTTTTATATGAAATGTCTAGTCTTTTCTCTACAAAGTTATTGTATGCAATCTCTGCTGACTGAGTGTTGTGATACTTTCCAAATAAATTGTTAACTTTCATATTAATTTCAAAGATCCTTCAAAATATACCAGCTGATGTAAAAATCTGTGTTTGTGTGTTCCTGTCTCTCAAAATTATCAAGTTTTATATTCAATAAGTCATGTGGAATGTATGTTTTTTTCTCAGAAATGTTTATGAAAATTACTCATCTTTCCATTGCTGTTAATAATTGAAAGCCTCTTGCTTAGCACATACTCAAGACAAAATGTCTTCTGTCAGAGACTTTTTTCCTCTGTATAAAATAGGTGGTATCTTGTAATTTGTGTCAAAAGTGAAAAAACCTCCTGGAAACTCAAAAGCTGCAATTTGGAGTATACTTAATGGTTTCTTGTCTTTGCTAAGCTGAGTCTATGTTTCTCTCGCCCAGTCCATGAGCTCCCGGATTTAACCAAAACTTGGCAAGAGCTGCAAGCCCCTGCTTGCCACGAGAGCTGTGGTTTGGTAGGCAATATCCTGCCTCTGTGGTAGGAGCTGGCATCCTAGCAGGAGGAGAAAACACCGCCCCACACAGAGACAAGTTGAGCTCTGCTCTGTATGAAACACCACTCTCTGCTCTTGGTCCTCCCTTCCCCCTGAGACCCAAGGACTGCTGTCCTTCCCCCACGACATTCTTGCAAGGTAGCAGCTCTCATCTCCAGATGCATTAGGAGCTTAAAGGGCTGCATTTTGCAAAATAGGGCTGTGTCACTTGAGAGATGCTGGTTGGACCCCCTTGGTAGAGGTAAAACACAACTTCTGTGCAAGAAAAACATGAACTAAAATGAAACCTAACTGAAGGAAAATGTCTTAGGTCTGGGTCCCAGTTTCACGAGTGGTATTTAAAGAAAGCGGAAAGCAGCTCAGTTTACTAATTAGAAATCCTTGATAAAAAAATCAGTCTACGGTTTTAGTTTCAGAGGTTAGTCTGAGGATGACTGAGTTGATTCTGAGGAAGCAATTTAGACTGACAACAGTTTGTAGCCTCAGTCCCACTGAAAACCTTGTGAGCCAAAGGGAAGACTTAAAATAAAGTAACACTTTTCTAAAGGGAAAAGAAGGAACACACTCTTCATTCAGATCTTTCATCTTCCCCAAGAAATTTTCAATTGAGATTCTTAAATTATACCCTACTGCTTTCTGAAGCAGTTTTTAATAAAAGTGGTTTTTTATTAAAACTGATTTTTCTCTGACTTAACTTGTATTATTAAAATGATGTTTTGTGCTGTATTGGGTTTGCATGGCAAGACTTTGGTAGTGGAGGAGGCTACAGGGGTGGCTTCTGTGAGAAGATGCCAGAAGCTTTCCCTATGTCTGACAGAGACAGTTCCAGCCGACTCCACCACTAGCCAAGGCTGAGCCAATCAGTGATAGTGGTAGCACCTCTGGGATAACAGATTTAAGAAGGGGAAAAAAAAAACCTGCAGCGGAACAGCAGCTGGGAGAGAGGAGTGAGAAGATGTGAGAGGAACAACTCTGCAGACACCAAGGTCAGGGAAGAAGGAGGGGGAGGAGGTGCTCCAGGCGCCAGAGCAAAGATTCCTCTGCAGCCCGTGGGGAAGATCATGGTGAGGCAGGCTGTCCCCCTGCAGCCCATGGACGTCCACGGTGGAGCAGATATCCACCTGCAGGCCGGGGAGGACCCCATGCTGGAGCAGGTAGATGTGCCCCAAAGGAAGCTGTGACCCTGTGGAGAGCCCGCACTGGAGCAGGTCTTCTGGCAGGACCTGTGACCCATGGAGAGAGGAGCCCAGGCTGGAGCAGGTTTGCTGGCAGAACCTGTGGCCCCACGGGGGACCCACAATAGAGCAGTCTGTTCCTGAAGGACTGCACCCCATGGAAAGGACCCACGCTGGAGCAGTTCGTGGAGGACTGCAGCCCATGGGAAGGACTCCTGTTGGAGAAGTTTGTGGAGGACTGTCTCCTGTGGGAGGGACCCCACGCTGGAGCAGGGGAAGAGTGTGAGGAGTCCTCCCCCTGAGGAGGAAGGAGCGGCAGAGACAAAGCATTATGAACTGACCGCAACCCCCATTCCCCATCCCCCTGCATGGCTCAGGGGGAGGAGGTAGAGAAAATCGGGAGTAAAGTTGAGCCCGGAAAGAAGGGAGGGGTGGGGGGAAGGTGTTTTAAGATTTTTTTTTTATTTCTCATTATCCTACTCTGATTTGATTGGTAATAAATTAAACTAATTTCCCCAAGTCGAGTCTGTTTTGCCCATGACGGTAATTGGTGAGTGATCTCCCTGCCCTTATCTCGACCCACGAGCCTTTCGTCATATTTTCTCTCCCCTGTCCAGTTGAGGAGGGGGAGTGAGAGAGCGGCTTGGTGGGCACCTGGCAGCCAGCCAGGGTCAACCCACCACATGTGCTCAGAACCAAAAAAATCACACAAGGACAAAACATGCAGGGAATTGCTGAGTGGTGTGTGAAAAGGCCCACAGTTCTTAATTTTGGTGAATCAGTAGCAAAATGCCTCTATTTTGCAGTTAGTTCTGCTTCAGCAACCAAAGGAAATAAAAACTGACAGTGATCAGTTCAGATATAATAATCTGAGGCAACAAAAGGAATTGTGCAAAGCAGTTACAGATGAATGTTTTCTGACAGCGTGCTCCAGGCTGGGTGTCATTCTCAGATACCAATGAAGAAAGACACCAACTCTAGAAACTATCTTCATAAATGCAAAGAATTCAATACAATGTGCACTTCTTAGTATGACCAGGTTCCCTCTTATACCAAAGGGTGACAGCTCCTTTACTCTTTGGGACAAACCACACAGTCCTAGCAGGAGTTAGAGCTTCTGCAGTGCCATGCTAATTTTCATTATCAAATAGTTTCCTTGAGGGAATTATGCAGCACAGGAAAAACAAAACAGTGCCAGAGTCTATTCTCCAGCCCAGAGGTATCATCTGGTGTCCTGGTTTCGGCTGGGACAGAGTTAATTTTCTTCCTAGTAGCTGGTACAGTGCTGGGTTTTGGATTTAGGGTGAGAATGATGTTGATAACACGCTGATGGTTTAGTTGTTGCTAAGGAGCGCTTATCTTCAGCCAAGGACTTTCCAGTCTCCCATGCTCTGCCAGCAAGCAGGTGTGCAAGAAGCTGGGAGGGAGCATGGCCAGGGCAGCTGACCCCAACTAGCCAAAGGGCTATTCCATGCCATGGAACCTCATGCCCAGTATATAAACTGGGGGGAGTTGGCCGGGAGGGGCGGATCGTGGCTTGGGAACTAACTGGGCATCGGTCAGCGGGTGGTGAGCAATTGCATTGTGCATCACTGGTTTTTTTCCTTTCCCCCCGTCCTTCCTTTTTTTGTTGTATTCCTTTTCATTACTATCATTATTATATTTCATTATTACTATTGTTAGTATTATATTTTACTTTAGTTATTAAACTGTTCTTAACCCACAAGTTTTACTTTTTTTCCCCTCTTTCCTCCTCCCCACCCCACTGGGAGGGGGAGGGGGAAACGGCTGCGTGGTGCTGAGTTGCTGACTGGGGTTAAACCACGACATCTGGCTATGTTAACACTAATCAAACTCTCTCAGCAGGGTGTCTGCTTACAAAACTGTCTGTTGGGACTGATCACTGGCTTGTGTTAACTTTCAAGTAGTACTGAAGAAAAATTTGGGAGATAGCTCCTTGTCATGGGCTAAAGGCATTCTCAGGACCATTCTGCTAACGTTGTATAACCCATCAGTTTTGGTAACACAATGCTACAAGCCAGCAATTCCCAGACATGGAAATTCCTATTGCTGTTTAATTCACTAGTGTGTACATTGTCCCTGAGTATTGCAGGCTGAACGAGGAGTGGTAACAGTTGTGAGAAGAGACTATGCTGGCTTCTTGACTTTGCAAATTCCTCCCTGTTGGGAGGAATTTTCCACTGGCCAGGTCACTCTTCTACCACTGGATCGATAAAATCCGGCTCCTAGATTTTGGCATGAAGACTATAAAGATGACAGTGGGAGAGGCTCAATACTATGCATTTGCATTTGAAATGGGGCAGGGCATCCTCCATGAACACATTCACAAAATAATAAAACCCATGTGGTGCAGGGTTTTATTAAACAAAGAGATTTCTTGTGTTAACTGGTGAAAAATTGCACAAATGGAGTTTTATCTTTCTGCTTTTCTGAAAACAATCCAGCAGACTTAAGAAATTCCACAAAAAACAGTGTTTTAAAACAATCACATTTTTACAACACCAAGAATGGAATTACCCATGTTAAAATCATCTTTGACATCTTAGCTCCTGTTTCCTGTGAATATGTCTCACAATATGTTCTTCCCATCACATAGTCACATGCTACTTCTTGGCTTCATCCAGCAGCAATTATATGATGCTTGCTGAATAAGGCATTGGCCATATACTGGAATGTGATAGCCAAAGATGAATATAGAACAGCTTCGTTCAGTAACTTCATCCAAATGTATAGTTAATGAAGCACTGTTACTATAGAAAATAGAGCATACTAATATGCAAGAATGAACAGTAAAATTAAATTCACAGCAACAACCTTAATTTTAGCATTTTTTAAGTTTCTAAGAGCTTCATTTTCCAATCTTAACAATTCTTTGAAAGAAAAATGCTCCAGGTTCTCACAGCGTACTAAAGTTGAAGAGAGTCAAGGAAGTCCATAAGAACTGGAACTTCAGGCCATGAGATGGGAATCCAGAGTTTGTACCATTCTGTCATATGAAAAGTCCTAGTCTGCAGCTGAAAGTGCTGGATGGAATTTAATTTGTCTCCTGTTCATCTTTTAAACTAGAAAAGAGTAGAAGTATGATTGTTTCGAATAAAATCTTTCAGATAGTGCATCACTTCAGATCAATGCTTTCTTCTGTCCAAGACTACATGCTTCTCAGAAAGGTCCATGTTTGCTTTGTTAAATTATCAAAGGGACACAATATAAAGAAGAATATGAATTAGTTAGAAGTTAAATAAATTGTTGCCATAGCTAAGGTGCAAATAAATGGCTCATGGGCAAGGTGATGGAAACAGTTCATAAAAACAAAGGCTTATCAGTCCATCGCACTAGCAATGCCAGAGAAATTGTCTTTAATGAATGCAGTGCACACCACTATCCAGCAGGAATGGCTTGCTGGAAATAAGTTAGGGCAGGATGGCCAAGAGGTAGTATATGTGGTGCCCAGCACAGAGCTGAAGCTTAGTATCCAGGCAAACAAAATTGGGGAATAACCCTGGTCTAGAGTTCCCATTCCCTACAACAGTGGTTAATAAAAAACTTGCAGGAAAATATTTATTTTCTACTGGTTACGCAATATAAAGATTAGCTATTGTGGTGGGTTGGCCCTGGCTGGACGCCAGGTGCCCACCAAAGCCGCTCTCTCACTCCCCCTCCTCAGCTGGACAGGGGAGAGAAAATATAACGAAAGGCTCGTGGGTTGAGATAAGGACAGGGAGATCACTCAGCAATTACCATCATGGGCAAAACAGACTCAACTCAGGGAAATTAATTTAATTTATTGCCAATCAAATCAGAGTAGGGTAATGAGAAATAAGAAAAAATCTTAAAACACCTTCCCCCCACCCCTCCCTTCTTCCCGGGCTCAACTTCACTCCTGAATTCTCTGCCTCCTCCCCCCGAGCAGTGCAGGGGGACAGGGAATGGGGGTTGCGGTCAGTTCATCACATGTTGTTTCTGCTGCTCCTTCCTCCTCACACTCTTCCCCCACTCCAGCATGGGGTCCCACCCACAGGAGACAGTCCTTCACAAACTGCTCCAGTGTGGGTCCTTTCCACGGGCTACAGTCCTTCAGGAACAGACTGCTCCAGTGCGGGTCCCCTGTGGGGCCACAGGTTCTGCCAGAAAGCCTGCTCCAGCGTGGGCTTCCCACGGGGTCACAGCCTCCTTCGGGCATCCCCCTGCTCCGGCGTGGGGTCCTCCACAGGCTGCAGGTGGATATCTGCTCCACCTTGGACGTCCATGGGCTGCCGGGGGACAGCCTGCCTCACCATGGTCTTCCCCACGGGCTGCAGGAGAATCTCTACTCCGGCACCTGGAGCACCTCCTCCCCCTCCTTCTTCCCTGACCTTGGTGTCTGCAGAGTTGTTCCTCTCACATCTTCTCACTCCTTTCTCCCAGCTGCTGTTCCGCTGCAGGTTTTTTTTTCCCCCTTCTTAAATCTGTTATCCCAGAGGCGCTACCACCGTCGCTGATGGGCTCGGCCTTGGCCAGCGGTGGGTCCATCTTGGAGCCGGCTGGCATTGGCTCTGTTGGACATAGGGGAAGCTTCCGGCATCTTCTCGCAGAAGCCACCCCTGTACCCCCCCACTACCAAAACCTTGCCACGCAAACCCAATACAGCTATATAAAGCTATTTGCCAGTGTCTTAATCTAAATCATGAAAGCACAGTAATATCATAAACTGTTACTCCAAGGAAATAAAAGAGGAATATTTTAGTTCAGGTACAAGGGTAAAAGCCCAAAGTACAGAAATCACTGTCACAGACATCAGTAATTTGTTCTCCTAATTTAACAGAGTATCAGGGGGCAAAGCTGCTTCACTGCAGCAAGGCCAGATCATCACCCCAATGACTGACTGGACTAAACAACTCACAAACAGCAGTTTTTCTAGGATATGTCGATTTTAATGAAGTAGCACAAGGCAGCTTATACAATTACTTTCTGTGGATGAGAGTAAGCTTTCATTTCTGAATCTATAATTCATAATCTCAGACAGAGCCAGATTCTCAGGCAGCATGAATTCACAGCCACTTTAGAGGGATGTATTGATCTCAGGATAGATTCATTTTGGCCTTTTTTGGTGTGTGGTGGGATGTACGCTTAAGAGAGAGAGCAGTAATGTGTGAATCCACACTTACACAGAAGCAGAGAAACACAGAAAGGCAAAGAGATGCTCCAAGCTGAAGAACCTATTGAAATTGCAGAGATTAAGCTGCTGCATTTGACAAGCATGCTGTACAAGGGACAGGGTGTCGCAACAGCACACAATATGAGGTCAGAAATGTGGAGTATCACCTACACTGTCTTTGTGGATATCGAGAAGTGTTATGAATGGAGCACAGCTTCTATTCAGACAAGGCATAAATGAAGGCTTCGGGATAAAGCACCCACGCTTGCAAGCTTTGATAAACTTGGGACAAAAAAATACCACCATAAATTTCATGAGAATCTTTAAAGTTCTCAGTTTCAGATTAATGCAGATATGTTTGAATTGACTAGGGAAGTTTCACCCTATGTAGTGACCTACTACTTGCATTTTTAGGCAATGATAATTATCAGGATTTGAAATATTACAACAGATGTGAGCAATTCTTGCTTTTTCATTTAACAAAACCAATACAAACTGTACTGTTACCAGTATCTCTTTAATCATGTATTAAGATGGACTAAATTGTAAACAATATACATGTGAAAGGGGAGAATCAAGGTTTTATGTACAGCCGTAACTTCACATTCCTGCCTTGGTACTTTTCCAAAGGACCGAAAAGGGAGAGTAATTGTAAACATCAAATCTGATACAAACTGTAAAAGTCTGGCATGCAGTGTAGCCAGCCTGTACCACAGAAGTGCCTGTACCTCTGTAGGAAATGTTGATATAACACACAGTATATATTATTTCATTTTTTTAACACTGACTGTGGAATATACTAACTTCAGTATAGGAAGTGTATACATTTCACAGGATGACACAAATAGTGACTCACTGAGGTAACAATCAAGATCACAAAAGCAGTCTGACAATCTGAAACAAAATTGAGTCTCCTGCAACCTTGACTGCAGTTTTAACCTTGAAAACTACCTCCTTTTCTATACCCATTGCCTCTGCAGTGCTGAATTCATACAGCCACCTACTTGCTGCTGCATATTAATGATGCATATTAAATGATATTGCATATATAAGCACTGCACTGCTTTTACTGCAAGCCCATGCTAGGGGATGGCTCCTTATTTTTAACATATATTTTCTGCTGGCCAACTTGCTGCTTCAGGAGTTTGCTGGATTCAGACCATTAGCCTCATCTCTTGGTTAATTAGAATATCTGTTTCTCTCATGCCTGTTTATTTCTTAGTTTGTTAATATCCAACTTTTCAAAGTGGATTTAATGCTCATAAAATGCTGCCCTCACCTCCCTGAAACTGAAATAATTTAATAAGGTCCTGACTCGAATGTTTCTGCCACAGAGTACCCATTGTAATGGTGGATGACAGCAAAAAAGCAGGTGCAAAGCACTGTATATACAGGCTGCTCAGTTAAATCATAGCAAAATCCAGACATTATCTAGTGTGTGATTATGGTGTTATTTGGATGTGATAAACTAAACAGCATCAGGTGAAATGAAAGAAGGTAACACAACAGAAATTGCCAGTTCCTATTAAACACAAACTCCAAGACCTGAAGGTGAGAGGGGACATGTGGGAATTCGCAGGGAGTGTTGCGAGCAGCCTTGAACAATTAGACATAGCCTTGAAAGACATAGAATAAGGGAGTAAATAAGTGATAAAGCAGGTGTGCAGAAAAGAAGCTGAAGACTGAAATAACTTGGAACACAGATATGAGACCGAAGCCAGAAGACGTGTGTCTTGCTCGACAGCACCAATCAGAAGCTTAGCCGCGGCACGTGAACAGAAAGTATTAACTAATCAAGGAACAAGCCTGAGTGCGTGGACAGCTAATGAATCTATATAAGCACAAACTTGTAAACAATAAAGGTCTTTGGTTTTACCCGCACCAGAGTCCGTGAACCATCCCTACAGGGACAAATGAAACTGAAAATAATTTAAAAAAATGCAGTGTCCCAGTAACATGATAGTAACTGTGGAAACAAACCTTTATATGGAATAGTGTCTCTAAGGGAGATGGATAATAAACAAAACAAGCTAGCTTCATTTTAATGAAAATGCACATATTTTTCTCTCCGCCATTTCTTGTGGGTGGCAGCATAGCAGTGGATACAATCAGTGCCTGCATTACAGGACCAGGTGTCTACTTGAAAAATAAAGAGTATTCTGGAAACAGACTTCTGTTATTGCAGAGTTAGAACAAATTCTGCATTCCTACTTTCAGCCTTTACATCTTTTTGTAGTCCAACAAACTTAAAGAAATAAATCAAATGAGCATGGAATTGACTTTAAGGGCCTTTTTTCTCTGTCTACTACTCAGTAACCTGAAATACTGGGAGCAGGACATAAGTTTGAAAAGCTGTGTTAATCTAATGCCTGTTTCATCACCTCTCCTGGATGGATGTCCGTTCCTGTGAGCAGCCTAAACAAAAACAAAACGACCATGGCCTCCAGTCAAATGTGGCTGCTTTTCTGGCAGGCTGCATTAAAAGAGCAACTGTGCATGAATACGGGCTTTATTAAACCTGGTATGATTTAACCAAACACAAGTCCCTGTGCTCTGTGCAGGGGAAACGGTGAATGTGTCAGGAAGATGGGATACATTTCTGGCTGAAGCTCCACGACACTCCTTGCGGGCAGAAGGCTGGCCTCCATGATGATGGTCTTCCCTTTGTGGTACCACTGAGCTAATGGCTCTGCACGAGTGAGCTGTGAGTGCCAAGATCTTGATTAAAATTTGTATTTATTTAAAATCCTGGTGGCATGTTTTCTACAAGCAGCCATGCCAGCCCTGCCCTCATCAGATTTAGCAGGGACTGCTTAAGATGTTGCTACCCCAGTGTTGTGGTTTAACCCCAGCCAGCAACTAAGCACCCCGCAGCTGCTTGCTCACTCCCCCCCACCCCTGGGATGGGGGAGAGAATCAGGGAAAAAAAAAACTCGTGAGTTGAGATAAAGACAGCTTAATAGGACAGAAAGGAATGAAAAACAATGATAATGATAATAATAATATGACAATAGTAATACTAAAAGAATTAAACTAAACAAAGCAAGTGATGCACAATGCAATTGCTCACCACCCGCTGACCGATGCCTGAGCAGCAATCCGCCCCTCCCAGCCAACTCCCCCCTGTTTATATACTGGGCATGAGGTTCCATGGCATGGAATAGCCCTTTGGCTAGTTGGGGTCAGCTGCCCCGGCCATGCTCCCTCCCAGCTTCTTGCACACCTGCTTGCTGGCAGAGCATGGGAAACTGGAAAGTCCTTGGCTGAAGATAAGCGCTCCTTAGCAACAACTAAACCATCAGCGTGTTATCAACATCGTTCTCACCCTAAATCCAAAACCCAGCACTGTACCAGCTACTAAGAAGAGAGTTAACTCTGTCCCAGCCGAAACCAGGACACCCAGCTGTAGGCTCTGCCCCTCCAGGAGAGGTTACAGCTGATGTAGCAGGTGCAACAGGACCAGATTGCCCAGTTTAGGGGCAGATCTGGTGGAAAATACAGTTTTTATCAGCTCTTCCACTAATATCCTGGAGTGTGACCTGTGGATGCTGAGGTGCATGTGAGTTTGTGCTCTCTTGGACCATCCATGGCAGCCCAGGATGGGGCGGACGACTGATGTTGCCGTTAGCCACCCTGTAAAATACGACGGCTGAGCCAGGGAGGTTTTCTGAAAACTGGGTGTTGATTTTCGCACTCTTTGCTGTCTGCCTGGCTCCCAGCAGCAAGGGAATGTCCATCTCCTGACTAAAACCTAACTGCGGAGGGGAAACGGGGAGACCCTCGATGTAACGTGGGGAAGTCTGCTGCTCAGGAGACACAGCCGCGGGGGATCGGGAGGAAAAACAGGCCGTTTGGGGCCACATGAGCCTCCTCAGGCACTGGAGAGTAAAGCCAAGTAAAAGGGGATAGGCGTGCGTGCCACAGCCTGCTCCTCCCAGGACCTCTCTGGGAGCGGGGGGCACTGAGCCTGTCACCAGAACCGCCACCACGCGGGCAGCTGTTAGGGCTGTTAGGGCGGCGGTGGGGATCAATGTCTCAGCACTCAGCAGACAGCAGCCGCTATGGCGCTGAGTGGGGTGTGGGTGCTGGAGCTGGCCGGCCTGGTGCCAGCGCCACTCTGTGGCATGATCCTCGCTGACTTCAGGGCCACGTGGTGCGGGTGGACCTGGCGCCCTGTTCCGCTGTGGCTGCCAACGTGCAGGGCCACATGTCGCGAATGAGTGAGTTAGATCACTTAAAGAATCACCGTCAAAGATATTAGCAAAAGTGATTTTTAATGTGAATTTGTAAAAGTGCGACTTAACAAAGTTCAATGGAAAGGTTCACTCTATTATTTACTACATGGAAGAAACATACAAAGGAAAATTGAGTTAGAATCAATTTAAAATGATTTACACAGAGACCGGAGATGAAAAGGGTAAGGGAGACCTCCCGTTGAGTCACAAGGTTCAGAGTGGACCCCTTGCTTTCTAAACTCCTTCTCAGAGAGGAGTCTAGGTGAGGCTGGATTCAGACTTAGTCCCAGACTTGGTCAACGGTTTATGTCTAATGGAATTAATATAAAGGGTAAGGAAAACCTCCCGTTGAGTTACTACACCAATTTGTCAGGGAATGAGTGATTATGGATCCTACACAGCTTTGAGATAGCAGCAATTTAAGATTTATTAGCACTATTACAGTAAATCACAAGATTAGGTGTGGTGGGTTGACCCTGGCTGGCTGCCAGGTGCCCACCAAAGCCGCTCCTCACTCCCCTCCTCAGCTGGACAGGGGAGAGAAAATATAACGAAAGGCTCGTGGGTCGAGATAAGGGCAGTTTAATAAAGCAAAAGTCGTGCGTGAAAGCAAAGGAAACCAAAAGATTTTATTCTCTGCTTCCCATCAGCAGGCAATGTCCGGCCACTTCCCGGGAAGCAGGGCTTCAGTACGTGTAGCGGTTACTCCAGAAGACAAACATAAATAACGAATGCCCCCCTTCCTCCTCCTCCCCCTAGCTTTTATTGCTGAGCAGACGTCATATGGTATGGAATACCCTTTGGTCAGTTTGGGTCAGCTGTCCTGGCTCTGTCCCCTCCCAAGATCTTGCCCACCCCCAGCCTGCTGGTGGGGGGGGAATGTTGGAGAGAGAGCCTTGATGCTGTGGGAGCACTGCTCAGCAGTAGCCAAAACCCTGGTGTGTTATCCACACCGTTCTAGCTACCGATACAGAGCACAGCACTACGAGGGCTGCTGTGGGGAAAATTAACTCCATCTCAGCTAGACCAATACAGTATCATCATACTTCAGTGAGGAGCTAGCTGAAGTGTTTTGGGTTTTCTGCAGTCAGTTTAGAAATAGAAGGCTGTATCAGTTAAACATCACACATTATAAACAGACTTATGTATCCCGTGTCATTGATAATGCTTTTCATTCTGAAAACAGGGTTTTATGAGTGTGATGGTTTTTACCTTAAGAATTTTTTGTTTTGTTCCTCTGAAGCTGTGCAAACAAAATAAGAAATTAAATTTCATTTTTCATTGTAGCTAGTTTCCTGTTTTCTAGTGGTTTTTTGTTTGGTTTTTTGCTTATCATGGAAATGTCTGTTTTCTTTGGTTTTATAAACGCTTGCTTTTTTTTTAATCTGGAAATGCAGGTAATTTTGTAACTAGACATTAAGTTTTATGGGCCTGTAGCTGAACTAGGCAAATCTGTGATCCAGCATGAAGCTGGTGTGAACCAATGAGACGATGAGGGCCCAAGTGGCAGAAGGAGAGTTTCTTTAGATACACATGTACCATTGACCTTCAGATAATGACTTTGTGACATCAGTGGTTATTGGGCACCCAGTTCTCACTTGTGCTTTTGAAAATCTTGCTCTTTACCAAATTTCACTGCTTTCTCCTTAGCATTAATCACTTGCCACTGCCCAGTAAGTAATACAATAAATATAGATCTTAAGGAATTTGAAGATGTAGTGATTTTATGGACTAGTCTGTGAAACAAGTTGCAGTAATAGATTCTGGGGCGGAATAGGCATTGAAGTTATGTTATCCCTTCCCCTCCAAACTGTGTCTCCCTGCAGTCCCAGTACAGATTATAGGGCATAGTCTGACCAAGATGCAGTGAGCCAATGAAAATCTATAATTTATTTGCAACTTGAATTTGCTTCTTTTAAAATCACTATTTTAGAACTGCAAGATCAAAATTTTAGCCTTGATTACTGTAAACCCATGCTGACCAAACCTACATTTCATCGATTTCTAAAAGTTCCTTATTCTCTGCATTGCAAAAGAACACATTTTCTTTTGTGCAATTGTTGCAAATCATTTGTGGAATAGTAGCATGGTCCATTCGCATCAGTGAGTTAAAAGATACAGGAACACATGGGATACTGAGAGGCTAATATGGTGAGGAAAGCATATTCCAGTGAAAGACAGAAGCAATTTCAGGTCATTTTAATGTGGAAAACATAAGAGATCGCTCTTTCTCTCTTTTTTTTTTTTTACGAGCCTTTGGTAGCTTTCTGTCTCATTCAACAATACATAGAGTACAACAAGCTGTCTGCAGGCTTTTGGGGAAGTAAAACAGGAAAATAGCTGAAAAAAAGAAAGGACCCTAAAGCTTAATTTCCACTTAATTGGCTTGCATTCAAAATGTATGCAGTATGTTGGTAATTTATAACATTCTGGCTGTTCACATTGTAATATGGATACTGAATTAGAACATATTACTTCATAAATTGCAATTAAGTTCTGTTGTTGTATAATTTAACTTTGAACCATGTATATTTTGAGTCTTATTAAAAATAAACATGAATTAGGATTCCGTGCTTTGTCTTTTTAAGGTGTCATGGAAAAACTTGGTCTTGGTCCAGAGGTCCTTCTACAGGAGAATCCCAGACTCATCTATGCTAGACTTACTGGATTTGGCCAGACAGGAAAATATGCCAAGTCTGCAGGTCATAAAATCAATTATTTGGCTTTATCAGGTAGGCTGTAAAATTTCCTGTTGAATAAGGGTTTTTTTCCCCCCTTAAATCAATACTCAAGAATTTATTGAAAGGTTATTTGCAGATAGCTCAAATTACCTAAGGTACAGTCTGATGAAACAGCTGAGCAGATCTAAAGCATCCCTGTCAGTGAAAGGAGGGTTTCCTTCTCTTTCCTTGTGCTTCTCCCTGCTCCTTTCTCACCAGTCAGCTCTACTGCTTGCTTAAGCCCTCTGTGAGCTCCCTCACAAGTAAAAAACTGACCAGGAGAAATTAGGATGTTTTTCTGCCAGGTTATTGAGGTGAAGCAGTTCATTAAGGGATCCAACAAACATAAAAAGTCAGCACAAGAAAGGAGGAAACATGGGCTGGACTGGGCTGTTCATTTTGGCAGCAGCAGTGAGCTGTTAGGCTGGATCAGCATGTCTTCTCAGACTGTACAGTATTTTCCTTCCTTTGTGCTCTTTTATCTGAATAAAGTTTTTCTCTTTAAAGAGAGGACTGAAGTTTTTATGCATTTTTTTTTTCTTTCTTCAGGGCCTCTCTCCTAGCAAATCTGTATGTTTATAATCCCAAAAGGGCTACAGGTTATTTTGTGCGTCTGTGAGCTGCTTTTCTGAGTAAAGAAAAACTAGGCAGCCTAAGCCATTTGACCATTCTCTCGTGCTTTTCTGCTGTAAATATCTCTCCATTGATACCAACCAAAAGGAAAGCAGGTTTAAAACAAAGTGTTTTTGTCTGCAATACTATGTTTCCTTAAAGTGTTGTAGACAGTATGCTGATTTGAAGTATCACAATTCTACAGGTATGCAGTAACAAACAATAACAAAATTACCCAACTCTGATGGTAGCAATGTGTGTGTCATGCATGGCCCCACTTACTGCTGTTCACACTGCTTCTGTCTCTGCTGCTTCTCCGAGCCTGTGAGGGAGGAGAGAAAGTGGGCCAAAACTTCTCAGCTTCCACTGGATGGAGCATTTCTTTTAGCCCCAGCAAAGGGCCAGAGCAGAGGCACTGCAAATGTGGTGATCCAGTGGTATCACCTTCTATGGGGACCCACTGTGTTATGGAATGAAGTTTCTTCAGGGATGGGCTCTGTCTTCTCTCATCATGTAAGATTGTCAGGGAATCAAAAAGAGTAAAGGATGCCTTGTTTGAAACACTTTTGACTTCATGTCCAGATGATTTCAAAGTATTGTGATAGTTTTATTTGTTATTAACCTAGGGAAAGAGTCAGTACAGAAATAGTATTGTCTGTTGCTACCTTAGATTGTAGTACTTTCTGTTTACAGAAAGAACTGTTGTTTTCTCTGAAGCTGATTTAATCAGTAGTATTTTGGTTAGTGCCGTCTTCACTAAAATTAAAACATTTTGCTTGAAATTTCACAGGTCAAGTTTTTCTGCAATTTAAAGGGAATAGGACAAGGTATTTGGGAGGTATCAGTCCTCAAAAATGAGATCTCACATCTTGAATATTTTCCTGATGAGCTTTGGCTTTCTTTAACTAAAAAATGGCTTGCATTAGAAACTCCAGATATAAGTTAATATGTGTCGTGGTTTAACCCCAGTCAGCAACTAAGCACCACGCAGCCGCTTCCCTCTCCCCCTCCCAGTGCGATGGGGAGGAGGGGAGAAAAAAAGGTAAAACTCATGGTTGAGATAAGAACAGTTTAATAACTAAAGTAAAATAAAATACACTACTAACTAAGAATAATAATATAATAATAATAATTGTAATGAAAAGGAATATAACAAAAAACCCCAAACAACAAACAAAGAGTCTATCCAGATCTCTCTGTAAGGCCTCTCTACCCTCGAGGGAGTCCACAGCTCCTCCCAGTTTAGTATCGTCAGCAAACTTACTTAGTTAATGTACATTCGATTCCTGCATCGAGATCATTTATAAAAACATTAAAGAGCACTGGCCCTAAAATTGAGCCCTGGGGAACCCCACTGGTGACTGTCCGCCAGCCTGATGTAACCCCATTTACTATAACTCTTGGAGCCCGACCCATCAGCCAATCGCTCACCCAATGTATTATGGACTTGTCTAGCTGTGTGCTGGACATTTTGTCCAGAAGGATACTGTGAGAGACAGCATCAAAAGCTTTGCTAAAATCCAAAAGGAAACCACACCTACTGGCTTCCCTTGGTCAACTAGATGGGTGACCTGGTCATAAAGAGAAATTAAGTTGGTTAAGCAGGACTTTCCCCTCGTGAACCCGTGCTGGCTATGACCAATGCCTGCATTGTCTCTCAAGTGTTTTTCAATAACTCCCAGAATAACCTTCTCCATAATTTTACCAGGCACTGAAGTGAGACTGGCAGGCCTGTAATTACCAGGGTCTTCCTTCTTACCCTTCTTGAAAACTGGGACAACATTTGCCAGCTTCCAGTCAACTGGGACCTCTCCAGACTCCCAAGACCGTTGAAAAGTAATGGATAGAGGTCCCACGATGACATCGGCCAGCTCTTTCAGTACCCTGGGATGAATCCCATCGGGCCCCATAGATTTATGCGCATCCAGCTGGAGCAGCAAGTCTCAAACAAGTTCAGAGTCGGCTGGGAGTTTATCATCCCCCAGTCACGTTCTTCCAACACAGGGCTCCAGGGGTCCCAGGGCCCATCATCAGTGTTAAAGACAGAGGCGAAGAAGGCATTAAACGTCTCCGCTTTGTCTACGTCCCTATTTGTGAGGTGACTGACCTCATCAAGTAATGGACCAATGTTATCTCTGATCCTCCTTTTGCTGTTAACATATTTAAAAAAGCCCTTTTTTTGTCCTTCACAGTGCTGGTCAGCTTGAACTCTAATCGAGCTTTGGCCGCACGAATTTTCTCCCTACAGTGACAAACAGCATCTCTGTAGTCCTCCCGTGTCACCTGTCCTTGCTTCCAATGTCCATACACTTTCCTTTTCCACCTAAGTTCTAGAAGAAGATCCCTGCTCAGCCAAACTAGCCTTCTGCCCCGCTTGCTTGACTTCCGACACTTTGGAATTGCCTGCTCCCGCGGTCTTAAGAGATGGCTCTTAAAAAGTGACCAGCATTCATGGACCCCTATACCTTCAAAAGCAGATTCCAGGACACCTTACTAACTAGCTCCTTCAGCAGCCCAAAGTCTGCTCTCCCCATATCCAGGGTGGAAGTTTTGCTGGAAGTTTTTCTCCTATCGCCAACAATTTGAAACTCAACTACTTCGTGGTCTGGTCACTGCGACCAAGACAGCCACCAATCACCACTTTGCCCACGAGTCCCTCTCTGTGTACAAGCAACAAATCTAGGAGGGCACCTTTCCTAGTCGGCTCCCTTAGTACCTGCACCAAGAAGTTATCTTCAACGTGCTTCAGGAATTTCCTGGACCTGTTTGCGTCCGCTGTATGATATTCCCAGTTGATGTCTGGGAAGTTAAAATCACCCAGAAGGACAAGGGCAGCAGATCTAGAGATATCCCTTAATTCCTTGTAGGATAATTCATCGGTGTCGTCGTCCTGGCTGGGTGGTTGATAGTAGACTCCCACAACAACATCCGCTTTATTTGCTTTCCCCTTCATCCTTACCCAGAGGCTCTCAACCACATCGTCGCCAACTGCAAGCGCCATACAATCCAACCCCTCCCTTACATACAGTGCCACCCCCCCGCCTCGCCTGCCCTGCCTATCCCTCCAGAAGAGCCTATAACTGTCCATCACGGCACCCCAGTCACAGGACTCATCCCACCAGGTTTCGCTTATGCCAATGATGTCATAGCTCTGGCACTGGGCCAAAGCTTCTAGCTCCTCTTGTTTATTCCTCATGCTGTGCGCATTAGTATAAAGACATTTCAAATAAACCCTAATAATCCAAAATCCAGATGTATCATTAACACAGAGCTACTTATCTGATTATATAGTTGCTCTTTGGGTTAGGTTGCATCACAAAAGACCAGCTCAAAACTGGTTAAGCACGCAGCTAAGCCAGCCACATCTTTCACAGAAATGTTATAATACTTGTTAGCAATAGGAAATTATGCTTATAAATTGTACTGTCAAAAAGAATTCTTTTTACTGCATATCCCATCAACTAATGATTGTTGGATTATTCAGTCTGGAGCTGCAGAAGAGGTTTATTGCTACTTCTTGGTCCTTGAAATTCGCAAAGGGGAAGCATTCATTTACGGAATTAAAATGAAAAAACACAAATGGCCAGTGTTGATAACCATACTAAAAGCAGTTAGGGGCTGAACCTGGAAATATTTACTTACTCAGATAGCTTCTTCTCACGCAAATAGTTCTATTAAAATAAAACAGATTACAGATATGAGAAAGGGCCGAAGTGCATAAATATCAGACAAATAGCTAAAATCTGTAGCTATATGTGTATGTTGTGGTTTAACTCCAGCCAGCAACTAAGCACCACGCAGCCGCTCGCTCACTCCTCCCTGCTCCCAGTGGGAGAATCGAAAAAAAAAAGTAAAAGTCATGGGTTGAGATAAGAACGATTTAATAACTAAACTAAAATAAAATATAATACTAACAACAACAATAATAAAATATAATAATAATAATAACTGTAATGAAAAGGAATATAACAAAAAGAGAGAGAAATAAAACCCAAGAAAAGACAAGTGATGCACAATGCAATTGCTCACCACCCGCTGACCGATGCCCGAGCAGCGATCCACCCCTCCCGGCCAACTCCCCCCAGTTTATATACTGGGCATGAGGTTCCATGGTATGGAATAGCCCTTTGGCTAGTTGGGGTCAGCTGCCCCGGCCATGCTCCCTCCCAGCTTCTTGCACAGCTGCTTGCTGGCAGAGCATGGGAAACTGAAAAGTCCTTGGCTTAAGATAAGCGCTCCTTAGCAACAACTAAACCATCAGCGTGTTATCAACATCATTCTCACCCTAAATCCAAAACCCAGCACTGTACCAGCTACTAAGAAGAGAGTTAACTCTGTCCCAGCTGAAACCAGGACAATATGTTAATCTGCTGGTGCCTGTGACAACCTTTAGACTGTTAAAAGTGAGATTTTAGTCAGTAACAGGGCTTTATGCTTGCACTACAAGCTTTGCAAACTTCTTTATACTGTGCACTCAGTTGCTTGCACTTAGGAAGTGCATTAGACCATTAGCTAACTAAACAGTGCATCAGAATCATGCAGTTCTTAGGAAATTTTGACCTTGTATGCTGCAAGTCTCAGACCTTAGGCTACAGACATAGGAGAGACATGATTATACTGCAGAGTTTCTTGCTTGCCCAAAGGGAATCGCTATGAGGGAACTGCAAAGAGTAAGGTGACAGTAAAGAGGTTGTTCAGGATGGCAGAGAAATGCTAACAGATTCAAAGCTCCATCTGAAGTAAATTGGCTTAGCCTTTGCTCTATTCCCTTTCATTTCCGCATAATTTCTGGCATAAACATAGGTTCCCTGTGTCTATGTTGCATGCAGAGGTAACCTTTCTGTGTTATTCACCTGTTCCTCTTATACACAACCTTTTTTTTCAAAGGTAGTTGAAGAGGGAGAGTAAGACTGAAGTGCAGTTGTCAGTGTGAAATCCTTTGTTATTATTGTTAATTCATGGGTTATGTGCACAGAAGACTGTAGATCTGCATTTTTATTTTAAAAGATTCAAGAAGAAAAATTTACCAAAGTTGCTTTGAGACATGTTCATAATGCCTATTGAATTTACATCATTGAATAACATCAGCGTGTTATCAATCAACATCATTCTCACACTAAATCCAAAACCCAGCACTGTACCAGCTACTAAGAAGAAAATTAACTCTATCCCAGCCGAAAGCAGGACAGTGTATTATGTCTAGTTGAAAGCATTCCAACAGTCATATTCTTCAATCTTTTTATTTCATGAAAATGTATCAATCTAAGCTTTTCCTTTCCCTGCTACAAAAGTGATCTGAAGATGCGTAAAAGAGAGCGAATGCTTCTCATCAAATCTCCAGGTATTGGCAGGTTGAGACTCTATAGATCAGCTAATCAATAAGATCAATTTATGTTTAATTTAAATTTTAATCAGTAAGAACATATCCTAAGTTTTTATTGCTCTGAGATGAGATGAAATCCATAAAAAAAGAATATATGAAGAACATGAAACGCTTCTATTGAATATTGGGGCAGTGTCTATTAAACTGGAAATTCAGTGTATAAGATTCTTTCATAGACTATCGCCTTGGGGCTATAAATCAAATGTGCAGCGAAATCCTTTCTAGTGTCAAGAGCAGACCAGCCATTAAACATCATTTATGCTGACAGTTCCCTTCACTGATCAGGGGAAAATTTGCGTTTCATAGCCATGTGTGTTGGGTTTGTGTGGCGGGGTTTGGGTAGCGGGGGAGGGGCTACAGGGGTGGCTCCTGTGAGAAGCTGCCAGAAGCTTCCCCGGCTCCAGGTCAGACCCGCCTCTGGCCAAGGCCGAGCCAATCAGCGACGGTGGTAGTGCCTCTGGGATAGCGTATTTAAGAAGGGGAAAGACTACCGGAAAAAACGGAGTTGCAGCAGAGAGAGGAGTGGGATGTGAGGGAAACAACCATGCAGACCCCGAGGTCAGTGAAGAAGGAGAGGGAGGAGGTGCTCCGGAGCAGGGATTCCCCTGCAGCCCGTGGTGAGAGGGCAGGCTGTCCCCCTGCAGCCCATGGAGGGTTAATGGTGGAGCAGAGATTCCCGTGGAGGCCCCACGCCGGAGCAAGTGGCTGGGCCCGGAGAAGGCTGTGACTCCATGGGAAAGCCCACACTGGAGCAGTTTGTGGAGGGCTGCAGCCTGCGTGAAAGACTGACGTTGGAGAAGCTCGTGGAGGTGTTGTCCCAAAAAATCAGGATTCTTTTACCCAGTGTGCAAAAAAGCCGGTTAACACACAGAGTCGCGATATCTATTTCATGTCTGCGCAGAGATGGGTGCTAGGTGGTAACTCCACAAAGCTAGCACAGCCGGTTAACACACGGTAAAGCATTTTATACCTTTCGAGCAACAGTTATCAGTACTTTTACAGCTTCGCTGAGTTGCCCTCGTTCCTATCGGTTCTCGCAAGCCTCATCTCCACTTAAAGTCGCAGCGTCCTCCTTTTTTACTGCGCATGTTCTGTGAGGAAGGGGCTTCTGTTGGTAGGGGCTCTCCCTACCCGAGGGCGGGTTTTCTAGTATGTTACTTAGGATAGTTCACTCACAGTCCAAGTAGCTCTTTGGTTGCCTCTGTGCTGATCTTGGTATTTCTTTACCCGGCTGACTTATGGTGTCATCTTGTTTCTCTTCTCAAGGTCGTGCCTCCTTAACTAAGTAGCATCCTTTGTTTTGTTTCTCACATATCTCCAACAGAGTGCTGTGACCCCCCTCGTGGGAGGGACCCCACGCTGGAGCAGGGGAAGAGTGTGAGGAGTCCTCCCCCTGAGGAGGAAGGAGCGGCAGAAACAGCGTGTGATGAACTGACCGCAACCCCCATTCCCCGTCCCCGGCGCCGCTGGGGGGGAGGAGGTAGAGGAATCGGGAGCAAAGCTGAGCCCGGGAAGAAGGGAGGGGTGGGGGGAAGGTGTGTTTTAAGATATGGTTTTATTTCTCATCATCCTACTCTGATTTGATTGGTAACAAATTAAATATTGATTTATTTTTTTTTTCCCCAAGCTGAGTCTGTTTTGCCTGTGACCATAAGTGGTGAGTGATCCCTCCCTGTTCTTGTCTCGACTACCGAGTCTCTTGTTATATTTTCTCCTCCCCATCCTGCCGGGGGGGAGGAGTGAGCAAGTGGCTGCGTGGTGCTTTGTTGCTGGCTGGGCCTAAACCATAACACCATGCATGCAAAGAAATGCCCTGCATTCAAAACTTTCCAATGGTGCATGTGTAAATTTTTGAGGACCCTGTATCCCTCAGATTTTTTAAAACATTTCCATTAGTAATGACAGTAATTGATGAAATAGGTTCCTCTAGTTCCTTCTCACTCCCCACACCTTTTGTCTTTCAGTCTCCAGCCCATTTGCTCTCTCTTTGTATGCATTTTCCTTTACACCTCCCCTTCATCCCTTTGCTCTCTTCTATGACCTGTGTTTTCTTTTCCCTGCATGGTTCACTCCCCTCTGTTTGCCTCTGTTTCTCCCACTCTTGTTTTAACTCTCTGTCTCTCTCCTCAACAATTCTCTCTCCCTCCACCCATCCTTTCTTCCCAGGTACTGTGTCAGAGAGGGCAGCCTTAGTGATGCGTTTCAGTTTTTCTAAGGCCTGCTGATCATGGATTGGTCTTTTTAAAGACTATGTTTTAATTAATATATCTAGATTTATACTCAAGCCTGAGTACAAATACAATGAGAGTAGTTATATTATAGAGTAGACAGGTAGAAAAAAGAAAGCTTCTGTCTATTAATTAATCTGACTAATTATCCAAGCTATCACTGCTCAAAATGTACTACCTTCCCAGAGCCCAGATCTCCTTGCTTCCCCCCCATTAATTACCTAGGAAAGCAGAAGGGCACTTGAGCATGCCCTGAAGGTCAAACGAATGTGAACAAAATCCTAAAGCTGATGATAAATTCCCATTATCTATCAGGCCAAAGTGGGCATGATTTCCAGGGCTGAACAGAACACAGTTTGCCACTGGGCTTCTCTGGCCAGCTCATCGGGTAGCTATAGCTAACCTCAAGTATACTTGCAATTTTAGTTATGCATTTGGAACTCAGTTGCATTCATATTAAGCCTTCTTTACATTGCTCTGCCAATGAAAGGGGACCTCTGAGTGGCTCTAAATTACATTAATATCTCAGGCGTGATGGGGCATTAGAGCAAAGTGGTTGCCGGCCCCTGGAATTCAGCACAAGTTCAGGAAGGAATTTTCAAGAGCAGATGGATGCCTTTCCAGGAGATGAGCTTTAGCTGTTGCAAGTTACTGGACTGGGTAAAAGATTAACTGAGTGAAATTCTGTGACACAGGCTACACCTATTGATACCTTTAGTTATGAACTTTATTTTAATGTCAGAAACAAGGTAAAATATGTTAGTTGTGAAATGTTTGAAAACAATGAAAATGCTAAAAACAATGAGGGCATTAAGGTAGGAATGAGAAACCTGAAGCGTGAGAAATTAGGTTATCCAACCTACAGGAGGTTGCTCAAGATTTAGCAAGCGTGCATGAGGAGTACCAAATAAGGAATAAAGGACCAAGAGTTCATCCAGAGGACACCCATGAAAATGCCAGTAGGGGTCTCTATGACCCTTAAAGACCACCAGAAAGACCCTCACCGACTCAACATGCATGTGTAATAACTATGTAAATATGATAATTAGTTACGGGAAATAGAATGAATATGTAGAAGATTTCTGAGAAGTACAATGCATATGTATAATCTTGTGGAAATATAAGAGTGCTTGCTGAGACAAAGGCATGCATGTTGGGCAGAGTGATCCCCCGTGCATCCGGCGCTGTAATAAAGAATGCCTGCCTTCTAAAACTTCAAACCAAGTCTTAGAGGGTTCTTTTGCGACCGAATTTACGGTAACACTATGTTGAGATTGAATGCTCGCAGTGGTCACTTATAACCATAAAAATCCATCCATCTTTAAATTTTTTTCTGTAGATCTTTATCTTTTTGTTTGTTTGCAAACAACTCTAAAAGATACAGCATTTTTGCAACAGTAGGAGAATAAAGATACAGTAATGTTCTTTGCGTGATTTGCTTGTTACCTTTGAACAGGATTCATACAGAAAATCATGAATAAACTTTTTAATAGGAGGAAAAAACTGTGTGAGGTACTGTCAATCTGAGCATGATAACCTTGTTTTGTATTTATAAACTCTGATGTTTCCAAAGCAGATTTTGAACAGAAACTTCATGTTCATACCCAGGTCATTGATAAAAATCATTGTTATTCAGGGGTTCTGATTAACTTAGTTCTGTGAGGTACAAGTCCTTGTCCTTTCCATTCGGCTGAGATCTGCTTCTGTCCCTCCACCCTAGCCTTCTCTGTCTCTGAGGAGTAATGATCTGGGAGATAGGAATACTTAATTATGTGATTATGGTCTGAATGCTCTATAAATGTTTTTAAAAGCTATAATAAAAATGCACGAGTAACAACAGATAACCCTGGAAAACCTCTCTTATTGCTATAAAGGCATCATTCAAATGCGGTTTCTTTTTCTGTCAACAAAAAGAAGTTCCTTAGGAACCTAGGTCTAGACTGGGGTTTCCTAAAGTTTTCATCCTGGATAGATAAGCAGAATGGGTACAATATTGGCTAGGGCCTGCATCAGAAAATTCTCCTGCACAGCCTCAAATAAAAGATCCCTCTGTGGCTGTTACAAGGTTTTGCAGACTGCTAGTGGCCTAGGAGAAGGGGTTGGGAGAGCATGTTTAGAAACCATTAAGCTAATGATAACCCTGATCTGGATCAGTTATAAAAACACAAAGGTCATACTCCAGCAAAACCTCCACGTTAGAGTGAAATAGTGTTCTATCTTTGAAAAGCGGGGGGGGTTTACCTAGATCATTTCCATAAATACTGCAAAAATGTGTACAGCGTGGCCTCCCAAGCAATTCTATCAGCTCAGCTGGAGAAGTTGTGAGCTGTGAGCCCACTCCCCAGGGTGGAGTGTGCAATGGGGACTCTTTATGCTGGCCTTACCACTGAGGAAAAAATAGGAAAGATGTGTAACTCTGCCCTAAAAATTGGGCTGTGTGTGTATTTTTGAGCTGTGTGTATGTTTGGTTTACGAACACAGAATAATCAACCTGAACTTTAAATGAAAACTTGTAGCACAAATTTTGGGGCAGAGGAAGGGGGCAGGGGGGGAGGTTGAAAATGTATAGTTTCTGTTAATACTTTTTAACCTCCTTAACATTTAAGCAGGTCAGCAAAATCAGAAAATATACAGCTAATATTTTTCTTTTATGTGCATACACGAACAGAAATTTATTGCAGCCTGTTTGTGAGTATAACTGTATCCAGCTAACATTGAGATTATATTATAAAGTGGGTGTGGGAGTTTGTTTTCTGGGTGTGAAAGAACAAATAATACTCACTGGAATATAAATGACATCTCAGTTCATAAGTGTGCACCAAACATAGATTCAGCATTTATTATTTCTTTTTTTTGTTGTTCTGGTTTCCAAATGGGCCCTTTCAAAATTTTTCTTCTTTTTCTCCCTAATCGTGTTTCATGGCTGTGCTGGTTTTGGCTGGGATAGAGTTAATTTTCTTCATAGTAGCTAGTATGGGGCTAGGTTTTGGATTTGTGCTGGAAACAGTGTTGATAACACAGGGGTGTTTTAGTTATTGCTGAGCTGTGCTTCCACAGAGTCAAGGCCTTTGCTGCTCCTCACCCCACCCCACCAGCGAGGAGGCTGGGGGTGCACAAGGAGCTGGGAGGGGACACAGCCGGGACAGCTGACCCCAACTGCCCAAAGGGATATTCCAGACCATAGGACGTCATGCTCAGCATAGAAAGCTGGGGGAAGAAGAAGGAAGGGGGGGACGTTCGGAGTGATGGCGTTTGTCTTCCCAAGTAACCGTTACGCGTGATGGAGCCCTGCTTTCCTGGAGATGGCTGAACACCTGCCTGCCCATGGGAAGTGGTGAATGAATCCCTTGTTTTGCTTTGCTTGCGTGTGCAGCTTTTGCTTTCCCTATTAAACTGTCCTTATCTCAACACATGAGTTTTCTCACTTTTACTCTTTCGATTCTCTCCCCCACCCCACTGGGTGGGGGGAGTGAGCGAGCGGCTGCGTGGGGCTTAGTTGCTGGCTGGGGTTAAACCACAACAATGGCTTTTCTTTGTGGCTCCTTGTCCCTTCTTTGTATATTTTTCTTACACACTGTCCAATTTTCTCCTTTTCCTCCTCTGATTTATCTCATTCCCTCTTGCTAGAGGTGTTCTTAAAATAATAATACAACAACAGAAAAAAGTTTAGTCAAATCCACATAACCATACATTCCTACCATTTTTACACATCCTTCACTTTCTTCCATTCCCTTGGCCTGTCTGTGACTTTACAGAGCACCCTATAGTCACTGCATGTGTATCAGTGAGCCACGCCCGAAAAAGCTCATGGCCAAGCTGCCTGTTGGGAGTGGTAGCAGCTTGGTGCTGATGCCTGTGTAAGGGTGAGCATGGTCTGCCATAGACCTTTGTTAACACAGGCTGAAGCTATGCAAACACTGAAGCAGAATGAAAGATTTTGGTCCAGTGCTCAGGTCTGTGCTTCAGCTGTTGTTAGTTTGCTAATGCAAATATTCCAAGTTGCAGGAGCCCAGAGGGAGTTGTTTTCAAGATATGGTTAATACCCATTGCTGATTTTCCCAGCTGATACTTATATCCAGTGTGGATGCAAAGTGAGTGCATGAGGTTCTCCCAGAATTTAGACTATTGTTGTGGTTTAACCCCAGCCAGCAACTAAGCACCACGCAGCCGCTTCCCCCTCCCCCCTCCCAGTGGGGTGAGGAGGAGGAAAGGAAAAAAAGTAAAACTTGTGGGTTGAGATAGGAACAGTTTAATAACTAAAGTAAAATATAATACTAACAATAGTAATAATGAAATATAATAATAGTAATGAAAAGGAATATAACAAAAAAAGGAGGGGGGGGAAGGAAAAAAAAAAAAAACGGTGATGCACAATGCAATTGCTCACCACCCACTGACCGATGCCTGAGCCACGATCCACCCCTCCCGGCCAGCTCCCCCCGTTTATATACTGGGCATGAGGTTCCATGGCATGGAATAGCCCTTTGGCTAGTTGGGGTCAGCTGCCCCGGCCATGCTCCCTCCCAGCTTCTTGCACACCTGCTTGCTGGCAGAGCATGGGAGACTGGAAAGTCCTTGGCTTAAGATAAGCGCTCCTTAGCAACAACTAAACCATCAGCGTGTTATCAACATCATTCTCACCCTAAATCCAAAACCCAGCACTGTACCAGGTACTAAGAAGAGAGTTAACTCTGTCCCAGCCGAAACCAGGACATGGAGGAGTGGAGGAAGCCCGTGGAATGGGAGAGTAATATCTCTCTCTTAAAGGACAGGGGATAGTAGTTAATGAGAATGTATAAATCTGTATGTTGGGTATAAAGATGGTTTAAGTATGTAGTTTAAGTCGTAAGTGTTGGTAAGAAGGGATTTCAGTAATGAGAATTAAATACAATGGGATGGTTAGAAGATATATATATATGTGTATTAAATTATGTGGGACCTGAGCATGACGCAAATGGTATGGAATAAAGGGTGGAGATTGTATTGGGTCTGGCTGAGATGGAGTTAACTTTCCCATAGCAGCCCTCATAGTGCTGTGCTCTGTATCGGCAGCTAGAACGGTGTGGATAACACACCAGGGTTTTGGCTACTGCTGAGCAGTGCTCCCACAGCATCAAGGCTCTCTCTCCAACATTCCCCCCCCCACCAGCAGGCTGGGGGTGGGCAAGATCTTGGGAGGGGACAGAGCCAGGACAGCTGACCCAAACTGACCAAAGGGGTATTCCATACCATATGACGTCTGCTCAGCAATAAAAGCTAGGGGGAGGAGGAGGAAGGGGGGGCATTCGTTATTTATGTTTGTCTTCTGGAGTAACCGCTACACGTACTGAAGCCCTGCTTCCCGGGAAGTGGCCGGACATTGCCTGCTGATGGGAAGCAGAGAATAAAATCTTTTGGTTTCCTTTGCTTTCACGCACGACTTTTGCTTTATTAAACTGCCCTTATCTCGACCCACGAGCCTTTCGTTATATTTTCTCTCCCCTGTCCAGCTGAGGAGGGGAGTGAGGGAGCGGCTTTGGTGGGCACCTGGCAGCCAGCCAGGGTCAACCCACCACACAGACACACCAGCTGCAGCAGCTGCTGACATATGTCTGGAGGAAGAAAATTCTGTTCTGTGGAAGATTTAGAGATTTTCCCGGTTCATTCATTTGAAGTTGGAACAAACCTGAATTTATTTTATGAAGAGAAACCTTGTCTCAAGCCTATGAATATTTCATTTTGACAAAACAGGAGTGTTTGTATTTTGTGTTGTATTATATAACACACAGTTTAAAAATGTTTGAATATTCAAAAACATTGAAGTGAAAGCAGTTTAGTATACAAACTAGAAACATAAGTTGAAACAGGACCTTTTCTTCCGTCTCATGAGTTGAAACCTCAGCAAGTTTAATTCTGCTTCTTAGAACATTTCAAATTCCACAGACGGACATATCCTAGTGTTGGAGATATGCGAGAAACAAAAACAAAGGATGCTATTTAGTTAACGAGGCATGACCTTGAGAAGAGAAACAAGATGACACCATAAGTCAGTGGGTAAAGACATACCAAGATAAGCACAGGGGCAATCAAAGAGCTACTTGAACTGTGAGTGAACTATCCTAATTAACATACTAGAAAACCCACCCTTGAGTAGGGAGAGCCCCCTACCAACAGAAGCCCCTTCCTCACAGAATATGCGCAGTAAAAAAGGAGGACACTGCGACTTTAAGTGGAGATGAGACTTGCGAGAACCAATAGGAACGAGAGTAACTAAGCAAAACTGTAAAAATACTGATAACTGTTGCTTGAAAGGTATAAAATGCTTTACGGTGTGTTAATCGTGTGTGCTAGCTTTGTGGAGTTACCACCTAGCACCCATCTCTGCGCAGACATGAAATAAACAAATATCTCGGCTCTGTGTGTTAATCGGCTTTTTTGCACACCGGGTGAAAGAATCCTGAGTTTTGGGACAACACTAGCAGCCTTTTCCACTGCAGCTTGTTTCACCACTTCCACTGCTGATACCTACACCAGTTTCAGAGCTGCTTTGCATCAATACTGGAGTTACAGGAGTCCTATCACAGCATTTTTATACGTGGGGCCACATTTTCTGGGGGTTGAGCACAGCTGTGCAAATCTGCTTGAAAAGACAACCTAGCACAGGTCTGCTCGGGACACTGGCCAGCTCTGCCTGGCATGTGGTGAAACACAAATGGAGGTTTTTCTCAGCTCTAATAATCACAGCCAGACCTGGTGTTGCTTAATTTAACAGCAAGGCTCTGAGCCCAAGATTTGCTGTTAGCAGAATCACATGGGAATTGTAAAAGGCTCAGAATGACAGAAAATCAGACAGCTTATTCAGATGGCTGAACAGTGGGCTTGGGGACACAACTTTAAGCAGACAGTTTCAAAAGTCTTGGCGCTCTCAGCTGTAGGAAAGAAGGTGATGAGTAGTGTTCATTTATATTGCTTAGAGAGATACAGGTATTCAAATAACAGACACATTGCTAACAAGAAATCTTGCCTCTAATCTAGTGCATATTATATTGTCCCCCTTTCATTTGGGTATTCATAACTTTATTATGCAAAAGTCAGTCTTTATTAGGGAATGGAAAAGAGATCAGGTTTATCCTCATAATTGTCTTTTCTTTTGAAATGGGGAAAACATTTTCACTGCTACATTTTTGCCTAGCAGAAACTAGAAAGGATATCATGGAAACGTGCTGGCATGGGAGAATGGTGGTAAGATAGACCAGGATGGAGTCTCAGGGGAAACACAGGGAAGCAGATGCTGACATAAGCAGCAAGAGTGCTCTCCTTTGGCCACCTCAAAGGTAAGACCCAGAAAAATTTGTCACCTGTCCAGGTCTTCCACCATCTTTCCTCAGGACCTGTTTGAACTGTGCTGGCAACCCACTTCCAGCTGCCCCCTTTCCTCAGTCCCCCAGATGTGCAACCATGTGGCCACAGACATGAGTCCCTCCTCTTCTGATTGCCCATCAGGTTGTTAATGTGATGCTCAGTCCTGTGACCCAGACTGCATGTGATGGACATATGTCCAGCTGTCCAAGGGGACACGCAACAGTTTCTGGTCATAGATGAGCTAGTCCTTCTCTGGAGCACATCTGATGAGATGCTGGAGGAGAAGACATGATGTGTGTCCCTCAAACACCTCCTGCAGAGGCTGTGTGGCCCATAGTAGCTCAGAGGTTGGTGCTTTCATTTGATCCCCATTTTCTTCAGGGAGGAAATGCTGATGTCCTGAGAGCTACAAGCACAGAAAAGTTCATATTCACAGTTACTCTCCCTCAAACAGTGGGTGGTCACATCCCTGCCCTAACAAAAACAGTCCCTGGTTCATGCTACCCACTGACCCTGGTGGTGTCCTTGAGAGTGTGAGATGTGAGCTCATGATTAAACAGCAGGGAAAGGCTGTGCAAGCCCCTGCCCTGGCCCTTGTAGTTGGCACAGGCAGATGTATCCTGGATACACAGTCCCCCTGCACAAAGCCCTCTCCTGCCTTAAGGTGAGCAGAAAATTGGCTGGAGGCTGCTTGTGGTGGCCCTCCGTACCCTTCGCCTTGGTGTGAACGGATGCTCTCGAGTCACTGCAAGCTGCTTTTACTACAGATTTCTTCTCCTTCCCCTCCAGGTGTATTTTCCCTTGAACAATATCTAGGGCTCCACCTTAGCAATACTCACCCACCACTTCACCAGATGTCAAATGCCTGTTTAAGCACTAAAACAACAATGTCCCTGCAGTTACTTGTGGCTAACGAAGGCTGGCAGCAAGCTTGCCTCTTGCCCCTCTGTGCTCTCTCCCCTCTGCCATATGAAATCACTGCGGTCCTTTGAGCTTGATGAACGGTATTGCCAATGAATTACAGCACAACTGTGAGCCCAGCAGGCACATGCAGGGAGAACACAGCTACAGAGGGGGAAGGAGGGGCGAGGTGGTGCTGCTGCACTCGAGACACTGGGTCCAGTTCAGTAGAAAGACCTGGGAGGGGACACAGGGTTTTGCTCTCTCCTGGGCACCAAATCATTCCCACATCCAGGTGTAGGTCCAAAGGCCCCCATCCCCTGTGAAGGGAGGGTGCCTCTGTGGTGGGTTGACCCTGGCTGGATGCCAGGTGCCCACCAAAGCCGCTCTATCACTCCCCCTCCTCAGCTGGACAGGGGGAGAAAATATGACGAAAGGCTCGTGGGTCAAGATAAGGACAGGGAGATCACTCAGCAATTACCGTCATGGGCAAAACAGACTCGACTTGGGAAAAAAAATAAAAAATTACCAGTCAAATCAGAGTAGGATAATGAGAAATAAAACCAAATCTTAAAAACACCTTCCCCCACCCCTCCCTTCTTCCTGGGCTTAACTTTACTCCCGATTTTCTCTACTTCCTCCCCCTGAGCGGTGCAGGGGGACGGGGAAGGGGGGTTTGGGTCAGTTCATCACACGTCTCTGCCGCTCCTTCCTCCTCAGGGGAGGACTCCTCACACTCTTCCCCTGCTCCAGCGTGGGGTCCCTCCCATGGGAGACAGTCCTCCACAAACTTCTCCAGCGTGGGTCCTTCCCACGGGCTGCAGTTCTTCACGAACTGCTCCAGTGTGGGTCCCTTCCACGGGGTGCAGTCCTTCAGGAACAGACTGCTCCAGCGTGGGTCCCCCATGGGGTCACAAGCCCTGCCAGCAAACCTGCTCCAGCCTGGGCTCCTCTCTCCACGGGGTCACAGGTCCTGCCAGGAGCCTGCTCCAGCATGGGCTCTCCATGGGGTCACAGCATCCTTTGGGCACATCCCCCTGCTCTGGCGTGGGGTCCTCCACGGGCTGCAGGTGGATATCTGCTCCACCGTGGACCTCCATGGGCTGCAGGGGGACAGCCTGCCTCACCATGGTCTTCCCCACGGGCTGCAGGGGAATCTCTGCTCCGGCGCCTGGAGCACCTCCTCCCCCTCCTTCTTCCCTGACCTTGGTGTCTGCAGAGTTGTTCCTCTCACATCTTCTCACTCCTCTCTCCCAGCTGCAATTGCTGTTGCGCAGTAACTTTTTCCCTTTCTTAAATCTGTTATCCCAGAGGCGCTACCACCGTCGCTGATGGGCTTGGCCTTGGCCAGTGGCGGGTCCGTCTTGGAGCCGGCTGGCATTGGCTCTATTGGACATAGGGGAAGCTTCCGGCATCTTCTCACAGAAGCCACCCCTGTAGCCCCCCCACTACCAAAACCTTGCCATGCAAACCCAATACAGCCTCCAAGAATGGGTGCCTGGAGATGTCTTTAAGCAGCACATTTAAGAGGGAAGGGTTTCTTTAATAAGGGACATGTGCCATTGCCACAGGGCATCACACCTGCCCTGATGCAAACGGACATTTCTCAAGTCCACAGCAAGACCCAGAGCTGCTCAAGACACAAACTTTTTTTCAGCTCAACAGTGTAATTTAATTTCTCTGGGGGAAAAAGATGATAGCTTTTCACTGGCGGAGAAGTTGAACCTTGAAATATTTGCCTTAAAATCCAGAAGTTGGAATTCAGTTGTTTCCTAAATAGAAGCTTATCAAACTGCAAATACCACCATCATCCATCATGATAAAGGGAGACAGTTATATTGCGGAAATCATATCACAAGAGATATAGTTCAGCTGAGAAGCCTGGGTACAGAAAAGTACAGAGGTATAAAAAAAAATCCGATTGCACCTTCTCCCAGAAAACTCAAATGCAATGTCCAAGCTAAATAATTTCAGTGTATGGATTAAATAATAAAAAAAAAACCCACCACTTTTTTTTTCCCCAGAAAATGCATGCAGTGAAAACCCATATTTTTCAACAGTAAAACAGTTTAAATAAAACAATTCAACTAGTTTTATCAAATTATTTTGTTTAAAAGAATACTAATAAATAAAAAGTAGCTAAGACAGCTCGATAAGCCACACCACCCCCAGTAGACACATTTCCAACAGGGAGCAAAACAGTCTGAGGACTCTGGGTGGTTCAGCTTTCCTAGCACAACCTAATTGATAATCTTGCATGCGAACCTTGCCAATAGCCCTGCTCAGTGGTAAACACATGACATAAACACTGGCTTCTCAGAGGGAAGGAGTCACCTCTGACTGCGCAGGACAAACCACTTGTCCTGGTTTCGGCTGGGACAGAGTTAACTTTCTTTTTAGTAGCTGGTACAGTGCTGGGTTTTGGATTTAGTGTGAGAATGATGTTGATAACACTCCGATGTTTTAGTTGTTGCTAAGGAGCGCTTATCTTAAGCCAAGGACTTTCCAGTTCCCCATGCTCTGCCAGCAAGCAGGTGTGCAAGAAGCTGGGAGGGAGCATGGCCGGGGCAGCTGACCCCAACTAGCCAAAGGGCTATTCCATGCCATGGAACCTCATGCCCAGTATATAAACTGGGGGGGAGTTGGCCAGGAGGCGCGGATCGTGGTTCGGGAACTAACTGAGCATCGGTCAGCGGGTGGTGAGCAATTGCATTGTGCATCAGTGGTTTTTTCCTTCCCCCCCCCTTCGTTTTGTTGCATTCCTTTTCATTACTATTATTATTATATTTCATTATTACTATTGTTAGTATTATATTTTACTTTAGTTATTAAACTGTTCTTATCTCAGCCCATGAGTTTTACTTTTTTTCCTTTGCTTTCCTCCTCCCCACCCCACTGGGAGGGGGAGGGGAGGGGGAAACGGCTGCGTGGTGCTGAGCTGCTGACTGGGGTTAAACCACGACAGCCTTTTTGGCGCCCAACGTGGGGCACGAAGGGTTGAGATAACAACGGATCCGATCAGAGTGTGTTAAAACAAACTTGTTATAAGTATTCATTGTATTGGTTTGATAGTTACTGGTTACAATGTGGGTTCGTTTGCTCTCAAAGTTGGTGTTGTGGTTCTTGAAATTGCGTTATGTAATGCCCTACTTGCAGTATATGCTCCCTGTTGTGCTGTTTATCATCTGTGGGAACCAGGCTAGAGTTATCACGTTGTTGTTGTTTGTAACACTGGTTTATGATATGATAGAAGTGCAAGCCGTGAAACTAATCGGGTGTTTGTACTCGGCATTGTTGTCACCTCTGTACTTCGGGAGCTGCCTATGGGAGACTATTAATAATTGTACCTTTTACCTTTTCTCCTCTGGGAACCAATCTATGGAGGAGACATCTCCGCATTTCGGGTGCTATCTCCTAGAGAATATTAATAACTGCACTTTCTACCTTTTCTCCTCGGGGAGCCAACCTATTGGGGAGACATCTTACCACATCTTCCCTTTCTCTGCCAGGTTAATTGCAATAGCATTGGAGGAGTTTGTAAATTTTGAATATCCTTGGGATGTTGAACTTAGTATGGTCGTACTGCTAGGAATCAGCCTGTTCCTGAATGTGATTCAGGTCTTGTCCAGGGTTAAACAACTATTTAAAAATACCACCCAGAGATCAGCTCCCATGACTGCAGCTACTCCAACTCTGGTGACAGGCACTGCAGCTACTCAAACCCCAGCGACAAGCAGTGTGGCTACTCAAACTCTGGCGACAGCTACTGCAGCTACTCTAATCCCTATGACAAGCACTGTGGCTACTCAAACCCCAGCAACAGGCACTGTGGCAACTCAAACCTTGGCGATGGATGATGCAGCTGAACTAGAGAATCAACAGGTGCCAATTGCTACCACAATGGTGCACCGGCAGCAATATCGCACCAACCGAGACTCCCTGATTCCCATCCATACGCTGATTCGTCAACTGGAGAGCCAAGGAGTAATCAGCAGGACTCGCTCACCCTTTAACAGCCCCATTTGGCCAGTGCGAAAGTCTAATGGAGAATGGAGACTAACAGTAGACTATCGTGGCCTGAATGAAGTCACACCACCACTGAGTGCTGCTGTGCCAGACATGCTAGAACTTCAATACGAACTGGAGTCAAAGGCAGCCAAGTGGTACGCCACAACTGATATCGCTAATGCATTTTTCTCAATCCCTTTGGCAGCAGAGTGCCGGCCGCAGTTTGCTTTCGCTTGGAGGGGCGTCCAGTACACCTGGAATCGACTGCCCCAGGGGTGGAAACACAGCCCCACCATTTGCCATGGACTGATCCAGACTGCACTGGAACAGGGTGAAGCTCCGGAACACCTGCAGTACATTGATGACATCATCGTGTGGGGCAACACAGCAGAAGACGTTTTTGAGAAAGGGGAGAAAATAATCCAAATCCTTCTGAAAGCCGGTTTTGCCATAAAACAGAGTAAGGTGAAGGGACCCGCACAGGAGATCCAGTTTTTAGGAATGAAATGGCAAGATGGACGTCGTCACATCCCAATGGATGTGATCAACAAAATAGCAGCTACGTCTCCACCGACTAGTAAACAGGAAACGCAAGCTTTCTTAGGGGTTGTGGGTTTTTGGAGAATGCACATTCCAAATTACAGTCTGATTGTAAGCCCTCTCTATCAAGTGACCCGGAAGAGGAACGATTTCAAATGGGGCCCTGAGCAACAACAAGCCTTTGAACAGATTAAACGGGAGACAGTTCATGCAGTAGCCCTTGGGCCGGTCCGGGCAGGACCAGATGAGAAAAATGTGCTCTACACCGCAGCCGGGGAGAATGGCCCTACCTGGAGTCTCTGGCAGAAAGCACCCGGGGAGACCCGAGGCCGACCCCTAGGGTTTTGGAGTCGGGGATATCGGGGATCTGAGGCCCGCTATACTCCAACTGAAAAGGAGATACTGGCAGCATATGAAGGAGTTCGAGCTGCCTCGGAAGCGGTTGGTACTGAAGCACAGCTCCTGTTAGCACCCCGACTGCCGGTGCTGGGCTGGGTGTTCAAAGGGAAGGTTCCCTTCTACACATCATGCAACTGATGCCACCTGGAGTAAGTGGGTTGCACTGATCACACAAAGAACTCGACCAGGAAACCCCAGGCGCCCGGGAATTTTGGAAGTGATCACGGACTGGCCAGAAGGGAAAGATGTTGGAATATCGCCAGAGGAGGAGGTGACGCGTGCTGAAGAGGCCCCACTGTATAATAAACTGCCAGAAAGTGAGAGGCAATATGCCCTGTTCACTGATGGGTCCTGTCGCATTGTGGGAAAGCATCGGAGGTGGAAGGCGGCTGTATGGAGTCCTATACGACAAGTTGCAGAAACTGCAGAAGGAAAAGGTGAATCAAGTCAGTTTGCAGAGGTGAAAGCCATCCAGCTGGCTTTAGACATTGCTGAACGAGAAAAATGGCCAATACTTTATCTCTATACTGACTCATGGATGGTGGCAAATGCCCTGTGGGGGTGGTTGCAGCAATGGAAGCGGAGTAATTGGCAACGCAGAGGTAAACCCATCTGGGCTGCCCCATTGTGGCAAGATATTGCTGCCCGGCTAGAGAACCTGGTTGTGAAAGTACGTCATGTAGATGCCCACATACCCAAGAGCTGGGCCACTGAGGAACATCAAAACAATCAACAGGTAGACAAGGCTGCTAGGATTGAAGTGGCTCAGGTAGATCTGGATTGGCAGCGTAAGGGTGAATTATTCATGGCTCGGTGGGCCCACGACACCTCAGGCCATCAGGGAAGAGATGCAACATATAGATGGGCTCGCGATCGAGGGGTGGACCTGACCATGGACACTATTGCACAGGTCATCCATGAATGTGAAACATGCGCTGCAATCAAGCAAGCCAAGCGGTTAAAGCCTCTTTGGTATGGAGGACGATGGCTGAAATACAAATATGGAGAGGCCTGGCAGATTGACTATATCACACTCCCACAAACCCGTCAAGGTAAGCGCCATGTGCTTACAATGGTGGAAGCAACCACCGGCTGGCTGGAAACATCTCCCGTGCCCCATGCCACCACCTGGAACACTATCCTGGGCCTCGAGAAGCAAATCTTATGGCGACACAGTACCCCAGAAAGGATTGAGTCAGACAAGGGGACTCATTTCCGGAACAACCTCATAGACACCTGGGCCAAAGAGCACGGCATTGAGTGGGTATATCACATCCCCTATCATGCACCAGCCTCTGGGAAAATTGAGCGATACAATGGACTGTTAAAGACTACATTGAGAGCAATGGGGGCTGGGACCTTCAGACATTGGGACACACATCTAGCAAAGGCCCCCTGGTTAGTCAACACTAGAGGATCTGCCAATCGGGCTGGCCCTGCCCAATCAGAACTTTTACATACTGTAGAAGGGGATAAGGTCCCTGTAGTGCACATAAAAAATATGCTAGGGAAAACAGTCTGGGTTATTCCCGCCTCAGGCAAAGGCAAACCCATTCGTGGGATTGCTTTTGCTCAAGGGCCTGGGTGCACTTGGTGGGTGATGCGGAAGGATGGGGAAGTCCGATGTGTGCCTCAAGGGGATTTGATTTTAGGTGAGAACAGCCAATAGATTAAATTGTATGCTATTAATTGCTATATAATCCTGCCACTGTATGTCATCATTATTATAACTGTTATATGCTATATTAATGGTATTATAGTAAGAATTACTTAGATTAATGAAGAATGAACTTTGACAAAACTGAGTGAAGTGCAGTAGTGATGGAACCAGGACTGACTGCAGCATGCAACAATCCAACACCACACACCATCCTCCTGCTGCGCCCAATGTCACCTGCCTGCCACATCACACCGAAGCCCGATCCTGCTCTGCCGACTGAGCGGACGTTGCACCATCCCTCCTGCCCAGACAGACTGTTACGATAGATGGAGCCCAAAGTCATGGACTGAATGAACTCAACAGACATTTGATAGAGATGGCCCATAGACCGCGGGAATGATATCTGTGTGTATATATTAAAAGACAGGAAAGGTGATGGTGATTAATTGGAAATGTATTGGAAAGTGTGGGATCTGGGCATGATGTAAATGGTATAGAATAAGGGGTGGATACTGTCCTGGTTTCGGCTGGGACAGAGTTAACTTTCTTTTTAGTAGCTGGTACAGTGCTGTGTTTTGGATTTAGTGTGAGAATGATGTTGATAACACTCTGAGGTTTTAGTTGTTGCTAAGGAGCGCTTATCTTAAGCCAAGGACTTTCCAGTTCCCCATGCTCTGCCAGCAAGCAGGTGTGCAAGAAGCTGGGAGGGAGCATGGCCGGGGCAGCTGACCCCAACTAGCCAAAGGGGTATTCCATACCATGGAACCTCATGCCCAGTATATAAACAGGGGGGAGCTGGCCGGGAGGCGCGGATCGCGGCTCGGGAACTAACTGAGCATCGGTCAGCGGGTGGTGAGCAATTGTATTGTGCATCACTGTTTTTTTTTCTTCCCCCCCCCCTTCTTTTGTTGCATTCCTTTTCATTACTATTATTATTATTTTTCATTATTACTATTGTTAGTATTATATTTTACTTTAGTTATTAAACTGTTCTTATCTCAACCCACGAGTTTTATTTTTTTTTCCTTTGCTTTCCTCCTCCTCACCCCACTGGGAGGGGGAGGGGGAAACAGCTGCGTGGTGCTGAGCTGCTGGCTGGGGTTAAACCACGACACCACTGCAGACCCGTTCCTCCATGCACATCTAGGACTTCAGGCAGTGAACTCTGAACTCATCCATAGTGATATGGTATTTGTCTCTCTGCAATACCCTGTACCAGCAATTAAAACCATTTCAGTCCGAACAGGAGCACCTGAATTTCACCATGATTCCTACTATCCAAATTAGTCTGCTACATAAGGTTTTCAAAGCTGTGGAAAGGGAAGAGCCCCTTGGTAATGTGCTATTAGGACTATACGATGTATTCACAGTTCATTCACTCTCTTTTGGAGAATAAATATGTTTTCTGGGAACTCTGGCAGGTTACAATCCTGCCATGTGCCAGCAGTGCCATACTGATGCAAAAATGTACACACTACATTGAAATGTAATAAATAAGATGCAGAAAGTAATAATTCACCTCAAATCAGCACTAGTAAAGCTTCACCTGCAGAACCTGTGTCCATTTTGGGGAAATGTTCTTCAGAAAAGATGTAGACCAAGTGAAATGAGGATGCCAACAAGAATGATCAGCTGTCTAGAAACTGTTATCTTTCCAGAAAAATTGAAGTAAATGGAGCAGGTTGCCTTGGGAAGCTGAGGAGGTTACTAAGAATAGGTTAGAGAATGTCTGTCGGAAATGGTTAAATTATATTTGATCTTATCTTGTAACAGGGGAAGGGACTAGCTGGCCCTTCAACATCCCTTCCAGAGCTATTTTTATGTTTCCATGACAACTCTTTTGCAGATAAACTTTTTCATTGTATCAAGGCACCGGGGTACTCTAAGGTGAAGTATGGAAGCAGTTTTTGTGGGTTGACACTTAACACCCACATGTGAACTGCTAATAACTGGTTTTCCCTAGACTGATCCTCCTATTAATTATTTGAGGACACTTTCATATAAATCTGTTGTGAAACCATTTTCATCATATTTGCATCCTCCTATTGAAATTCAGCTAAGGATGGGATGAGAGCAGCAAGATCGCACCCATTTTTGGTAGGACAAAGAGGGAAGAATAACATTTCCTGTAGTCACTACCAAAGGAAGTTCTTTTAAGCAAGATTTTCCAGCTGGAATTTGCCCAGGTATCCCAGGGCTCACATCATAACTCTTTTAAAAGCAATATTAGAACAAATGGCCAGAGAGAATTTGAATTTGCATCGCCTGGCCAAGATGGGACCTCCAGCTGTGCAGTGTCATGGAGGACTGTGCAGCTGCATCCTGGGGAAGGGATTTGAAGAGGGACTAGACATAGTGCAGAACCAGTGCAGAAGATGATGCCAGTTTGGACATACTGGAAAGGAAGTCAAAGAGGAAGCTGCAATCCGCGAGACCACAAATCAGCCAGGACTGATAAAGAAATACTCAATAAGCAAATATTCTTGGCCAGGGAATGAGCTCTTACAAGAGGTTTCCACAACAGCACTAGCATAAAAGATGAAAACAGCTATCAAGTGACAGCGAGCTGGCAGTACAGGAGTGGAGGGTGAGGTCAGATATAGCAGGTGAGATGGGGGAAATTCACCTCACCATTTAGAGACAAGCTTAAATTTTCCTCGCAACTGGTATTCTACACCCTCCTTATGTAACTGTAGGAAAATGTTAGTTAAACAGACTCTGGGCTGCTACCCTGAGCGAACTCTTAACCAGCCTGGCAGGCAGCTTGGCAATTGCCTAGGATTCAAAAGCCCAGATGGAAAACTCTGAAACGAAAGCTCTCGCCACATAGCACATTGACATCCTGCGGAAAAGACCTTGGCCTGGGACCAGGTACTTCTGAGTAACAAAACCAACCCATAGGACAAGCTAGCATGGATACTTTTTAATTGTAATTTACATACTGCTTAAACAATTTTAGTCAGTGACAAAAGTACAAGAGTAATAAGACCATACAAGCACCTACACAGACATGAAGACAGCAATTACAGACTGATATTACATGCCTGTTAAAAAAACAACCACTTGCCTCTCCCTCCCTCCAAACTGTTTTTCTTTAATTTTCTTCCTTTTGCTGCATACCACTCCAGTTTCACATGACATTCCCACATGACCAATCCAGGCCACATGCCCACGGCAGGGATCTGCTGGTCCCCCAACATACATCCAATGCCCCTTTGCAGACCTTCTCGCTTGGAGTGCAGCCAGCAATAGTGAAAGCCAAGCCACCTGGGCCAGGCAAGGTATTTTACCCTATGGCCGCTCTTACTGAACCAGGAGGCAGCAGCAAAGGTATGAGGAGCTAGGCCTGATTCACATCTCACTTGGACTAGTATTTAAGTTGGGAATATATTGGTGTGCAGCTGCTGTGAGTGAGGTCAAAGTGAGCTCTCATGCACAAAAGGGAATACAGAACAGGCAGGTCAAAGTCATAGGAAAGGTGCTGTGATGCTTAATTGCATTTATAGTCACTCTATACATTATATCATACATTACATTCTTCCTGCTCCTGCAGTCAGCCAACAGTCCAGTACTAAGTTGCTGAGGAAATGGCCTTTAGTTCCTCCACCTGTCCCCTGTGTGGCTTGTGGGAGGCCTCTCCATCACTGTGAGAGCATGTAGGGGACAGGCTGGAACAGCTGGCATTGCTGCACCCAGTCAACCTATTTAACTGCTAAAAAACTCCTCTGGCATCCAAGGAAGATATAGAAGGTTAAAATGCAATCAGTTAAAAGGAACTGCTGGATCCTTCATAGCAGTGTGTGGAAATGAGATGAAGATGCATCACTTTTATTTTGATTATCATGCAATGCTTTCACTGCACAGGACAACATCCAGACAGCAGAAAGGGTTCTTCAACTGTGCTTCTCAGTATTACCAAGAGTGGATGATTCTAGCTACTTCAGATTAGGTATCTCTGGTCTAAGGGATTTGTTTTGATTCCTTCTGTAGTCAACAGATAAAGACAGCTGCAAAGACATGATTCACCCCACCCTAAAATAGATGGAATGAGTCATCCCCAGACAGGTTTATCTCCTTCCACTGATTATAGAGAGAGACCAGACAAATAGTTTAGGTGAAATGCCATGGCTTTTAGATGGCTAAAATTAAATGAGTGGTATCCCACTCTGTAATCACAAAGGTCTTTAGGTTTCCTGGCCCAATGATTTTGCTAAGAGATAGAAGTTTTCCATCTTTCACTTATGATAAAATGATATAAAGTGTCCTTGTGTATTTGGAAAAGCATAGTCCAAACAGAGGTCTCAGCTCTCAGCACAATTAGCAGAAATTCCAGAGGAGGATAAATAGGGCTCCAGGCAGCTGGACCTGAAGAAAATCCAGGCTAAGTTATGTGTCCTTGTCCTGGTTTCGACTGGGATAGAGTTAACTCTCTTCTTAGTAGCTGGTACAGTGCTGGGTTTTGGATTTAGTGTGAGAATGATGTTGATAACACGCTGATGGTTTAGTTGTTGCTAAGGAGCGCTTATCTTAAGCCAAGGACTTTCCAGTTTCCCATGCTCTGCCAGCAAGCAGGTGTGCAAGAAGCTGGGAGGGAGCATGGCCAGGGCAGCTGACCCCAACTAGCCAAAGGGCTATTCCATACCATGGAACCTCATGCCCAGTATATAAACTGGGGGGAGTTGGCCGGGAGGGGTGGATCGCTGCTTGGGCATCGGTCAGTGGGTGGTGAGCAATTGCATTGTGCATCACTGTTGGTTTTTTTTCCCCTCTTCTTTTTTTTTGTTATATTCCTTTTCATTACTATTATTATTATAATATTTCATTATTATTGTTAGTATTATATTTTACTTTAGTTATTAAACTGTTCTTAACCCACGAGTTTTACCTTTTTTTTCCCGATTCTCCTCCCCATCCCACTGGGAGCGGGGGTGGGGGGAGTGAGGGAGCAGCTGCGTGGTGCTTGGCTGCTGACTGGGGTTAAACCACAACAGTGCTCCATAGTCACTTAACAGAATGGTGAATGTTTATTATTAGAAAAATGCATTTTGTGGTCCCCCAGCACCACTTGCTGTCACGGTTAAACAAACACACCGTGAGACACTTTCTGCAGACACTGAACAAGGAACCTAACTGAAATGCTGGAAAATGAGAAGATGCCTAAAGTCAGGGCTTCCTCTGCATGCATTTTGTGTAGAGTCTGCACCCCAGCCCCACTACTCTCCTCTCCTCCACTGCAGCTGTAAAGAAACAGTGCATGCGTCAAGAAGGTCCTCTGACCTCCTGGCAGAGAAGAGGAGCAAGGTTTGCTGTAGCAGAGTAGAAATGTAGCTGTGTACCTTCTTAAAGCTTCAACATGTTTTACAGAATAATAAATAATGGCCCATTACCTAGCTTAGGGCAAAGCTGCTAAAAACAAGTGAAGCCAGTTTTGCTGGATAAGGTATGGAGCAGGACGGTTATGTAGGCAAAATGTCACGGCCCAGAAAAGATGGAGGCGGTGGGATGGAGGGGAAGAGCAGGGCTCCTGGATCGAGGCAGAGAGCAGAACGATGCTTTTGCACCACCAAGCATGTTTCCTGCAGCATTGGTATTTGCTTTGGTTGCATTTTCCATGCAACATACGCCAAGGTGGCACAGCTGCAGAAGGATAAAGCCAATGGACATTGGCAGTTTCTCTGGAGTTTGTGATGGAAATTGAAACATCCTAGCATAAGCAAAAGGCCTGTGATTAGTGCTGCAAGGGACACAGTGTGGGTATAGACTTATCCCCCAAGAAACGAGGGTGAGCTGCTGCTTGGGAGTGTCCGGAGCACAAACCAAAGCAAAGATATTTCAGCACAGCTGTATTGAAACTGGGGAGATCATATAGCTAAAATCTCTAATAGCTGCCAGGGCCCAATCATTTCTGGAACAGCTGCAGTGATTTAAGGTGTTACCGCCTGTGATGGGAGAGGTCTCCATCACTTTCAAGGAAAGGAAGAGTTAAATAAAAGCATACCACGGTCCCAGAGCTCCCTGACTTGGGAGGCTTAAACCACCTGGTAGGTAGCTACATAAGGGAGCAATCCACCGACCTGTTATAGCAGTAAGGAGTTAAAATTCTTGCTTCCCTTTTCTTTAGACAAATAAATATTTCTGTGGTTGCCTTGATGGAAAAGCAGGCTGTGGTACGTGGACCTCTGAGAGAGACTTAGGCCACCCTTTGTGGTGGGAGGAGAGACCAGCGTGGCAAGGCTGCTGCAAGCCACCTCCCATCCCACGCTTCTTGCTCAAGTTTGGCAGTGGCCATTCAGCTGCCTGCTCCTGTTGTGGCTGCACTGGGATGTGATGTTCCCCAGCAGCCCACATTGGAGTGAGACAGGCTTGTCCATGCCAGGTTATTCTGTATTTACCTTCCTGTCCCTGGAGTCTGTGGCACGCTGAGAAAAAAAGGTCACTGAAAAACCTCATGGAACAGGAATACAGGACCCATGAAAAAACCAGCAGAATAATGAAATAAGTGAGTTAATAGCTCTTGGAGCTCCCTTTTCAGCAGTGCTGGGTGTGCCTTCCTATTTATACTTGGCAGTGTTTTTCTCACACCATAAGAACAAGGGCAGTGGCACAGATTTTGCTGCTCCACATGGAGACACTGAGGAGCCCAGCAGAGTCACACCCTGTGGAGCTGCTCACAGGAGACCACGCTTTCTGTCGTGAAGTCCCTGTCTGAACAGCCTCCCCATATGGCTCCTACTGAGACTCCAGAGGCAAAGCAAGAGAAAAACACTGTGTGTTAACACTTCCATGCAGAAAGTTGTTTCAGAAACTGTTGTCCCTGCCAAGTTTAAAAAAAAAAAAAAAAGGCATTTTACCTAAAGGAAATTACTCCTGCCAGACAACGAGCTATCGGATCCCTTCCAGATGGAATTTGTACTTTGAAGCAACACTATGCCCTGAGGAATCACATTATAGAGCAGGAGGCATTGACCTCAGAGGAAGTGGAAAGGTTTGCGTGGCTCCTGCATGCCTGGCACAGATCAGAGCTGAGGCTCCTTTTAATGGACACACAAAGTTTTTGTGGACAGGGTCAATGGCAATATGATAGGCATGGAAAGAGGCATGCCTGGCCACTCTGCTCCCTGGGCTGGCAGCACTCATCCCTCTTCCCTGCAAAGAACTGGAGTGGAGCAGGGCTGTCTGCATGCTGTGGAACCTCAGAGCAGGTTTACGCCCTGTTTTCGAGAGGGATGTAGGAAAAAAGCCATCTTACATGGTAAGCTGCACTGTGGAGCGATAGTCCTGGGGATGTGACTTCATTTCCCAGGCAAATCAAATCACAAGGGGAGCAGAAGGCTTGTGACTGTCCAAGAGATATGGATGCACAGCCAGCCCTGACCCTCACTGCCTCTTTGTCCAAAACTGGTGATATCATGCTACGAGGTGAATCATAGCACTGTTTTCCCTTGTTTTTATGAAAGATGCAAGTGGTATTGCCCATGGCTGTTACATGATCTGCTTCCTCTTTAAAATGTTCTTCCAAGAATAACATTCCTTCCCTATTATCTTCTCTTTTCTCTCCTCTCCCCTTCTTCCTAATCCCTTCTCCACAGACCAGTCATTTGTCATTGTTTTCTCAGACTAAATTCCTCATCAAAACCTCCTCCACCAGAGGTGGAGAAAGGGGGCTGCAAGCATCCTACATACCAGTCTTCAAGGCTTTGCAATGCCTTGCACAGACCAGCCACGGCTGCCCGCTCCAAAACTCTCCACAATCCCTCTTCTCTCAAAACACATATCTCAGGGTATTAGGTGGGCAACACAGTGACTTGTAAATGCCAAGAAAGCTTAGCGTGGGGTGCTTGAGGAGCAGGGAAGGATCTTGTTCTGCTCCTGTCCGCCCATCGCTTACCCAGGCTTGCCACACACTGAGCAGCCAGTAGCTTTTTAATGGAAAAAGCCACCTCACAACCCCTATTTGGTTTTAGTTTTGCAGGATTGAAATTACCAGCAGGATGCTGTGAATAAGCTAATGTAATTTTTATGGGAGGTCAGGTACGTGGCTGTCGTGGTTTAACCCCAGCCGGCAACTAAGCACCACGCAGCCGCTCGCTCACTCCCCCCGGCGGGATAGGGGAGAGAATCGGAAGAGTAAAAGTGAGAAAACTCGTGGGTTGAGATAAAGACAGTTTAATAGGGAAAGCAAAAGCCGCGCATGCAAGCAAAGCAAAACAAGGAATTCATTCACCGCTTCCCATGGGCAGGCAGGTGTTCAGCCATCTCCAGGAAAGCAGGGCTCCATCACACATAATGGTTACTTGGGAAGACAAACGCCATCACTCCGAACATCCCCCCTTCCTTCTTCTTCCCCCAGCTTTCTATGCTGAGCATGGTGTCACATGGTCTGGAATATCCCTTTGGGCAGTTGGGGTCAGCAGTCCCGGCTGTGTCCCCTCCCAGCTCCTTGCCCACCCCCAGCCTCCTCGCTGGTGGGGTGGGGTGAGGAGCAGCAAAGGCCTTGACTCTGTGGAAGCACAGCTCAGCAATAACTAAAACACCCCTGTGTTATCAACACTGTTTCCAGCACAAATCCAAAACATAGCCCCATACTAGCTACTGTGAAGAAAATTAACTCTGTCCCAGCCAAAACCAGCACAGTGGCCTACTAATTTTGACAAACTTGATCATATGCATTTAACTCAAGCACTTTACTACAGGTTTTTATATAGGTGTTTTCAAGCAGCTGAAGGCAGAGGGGTCAGGGGAGTCTCATCTACCTGAGCTTCAGGTCAGCCTCAGGGTAGGGCAGTTTGTCAAGGAAAAGAGGGCAGGGAGAGGAGGGAAACCAGACTGTACACAGTCTAGTCCTGCTGTGGTTTTGGTCTCTCAGAATTAACTTCATTGAGAGCAGCCAGAAAGCAGCTCTAATGTACACTGCAGCTGCAAGCAGTGTAGCCACAGTGTGAGGAACAAGGAATTGCCACTACTCCTTGAAAATCACATGCCTGAAACCAGTTGCCATTGCTCATGGCTAAGGTCTAGAGCATGCTTTCACTCATCTCCCTCTGAAAAACTGCCACCAGCAGCTAAGAAATGTCCTCGGGCAGGGCGTGGAGGAAAAAAGCCAAAGGCTCTTGTTTAAACCAGTTCTGTGTTTGTTTGCTTTAGAGGAGTCACCCCAACCATCGCGCACAAACCAGAGAACAAAATTTTAGACCCTCAGGACTGGATCCCATTTCCTGGGAAGTCAGTGACTAATCTCCTGGGAAAGGCTGCGGTGGGAGATTGCTGCTGCACAGTCCTGCTGCCTCACAGCTCGCCCCAATGGTGGGCTGAACAAGGCTCAGCTGAGGAGCTCCACAATGAGCACACTTCTTTGTATTGCCCAGTAACTGTGCAAACATCATTGTTTCTCACACTGATCCTTCCCATCCATCCTTGCCAACCTGAGCACCTCTGGCTGAACTGATTAGTATCACTGAGATGCTGGATGAAGAGTGGCCAGAGAGGGGACAGGGAAAGGATGGGGTGAACGCTCCTGGCAATGAAATTTGAAATTTCCCTTCCAGGAGAGCCCTAACTCTCTCTGTCCTGGGGAAGAAGTGGCTATCAGGAGCTGCACACTTTCTGTTGTGGGGAGAGCTGAGACCCTGAACTGACCTGTTTTAATGTATGAAAAATGAGAGCAGAAAAGTGGGAAGACAAAACTTGCTTCATACCATCTTTCATACCCTTCATACATGAGGACCTGAATTCATCTAAAACTGGGGATTTAAAGCTCACATTTCACCTCTTGGGGGAGAGTCAGGTTAAAACACCCACCCCATTTAGCCTTCTGAGTCAGTGTCGGAAATAAGAGTCTGCATGTCGGAAAGCCCCTTGTGCTCCAGCAGTGACAGCAAAGGCTGGAAAACTTCCCTGTTCCTGGAAATCCCCCGTCAGCTCCAGCAGCCCCAGGCTGGGGAGGTGAGCCAGAAATGACCAGCGTTATACTCCCAGAAAGCCCAACCAGGCAGCGGAGCCGGGCAGGGGCTGTAGAGAGCATTGCAGGCAGCAAGGCAGAGCAGCGTGCGCTGCAAAACAGCAGGACCGGGAGCTGCAGGATGGTGAAGGACAGTAGGAAAGGGTGGTGGAGAGGAGCCTGGGCTTTTTCAGCAGGGAATAATCCAGGAAAATGAGGATGACTGAGGGGATTTTTCGTTCCTCCCTCAACCTCCCTTTTGGGACAGGAGTTACCAGGGGTCAGCTGAGACTGGGGGGGACCAGCATCTGCTTCTTCTGCCTTTTCACTTTGTTTATATATGTATATTACTGTCTGGAAGAAATGTCTTCTGCATTCCAGACAGCGATAATGAAATCCATTCAGGGCAGGGGGAACAGGGACAGCGGGTAAGGCGGCACAGGTGGCCCAAGCCAAGGCCTTGGCTGTGCACAGGCAGCAGGCCAGCGGTTCCACACCATTGCCATACACCGTTACACGCAGGAATCGGCTTCCTTCGGCCTCCTCCTCCTCCTTCCTCCCACTGCCCCTTCCCTTCCCCTCCGTCCAGTTCCTAAGGGAACTGAAGTGCACTTAGGAAGATGCAACTCATCAGCCTGGGACTTGCTCAAAATATTCAAAATCCCTTTCTCATTAGGGTTTTTCACATCAAATTGGTTTGATAAACGTTTTGACCTCTGCATACCACTGATAAACTCTGAAGGCTGCTCCCCTCTTCCCTCTACCCTTACTGTAAGTATCTTGCAGATGCTCTGCTCATTTTTCCTCTATTATAGCCAGCTGGCAACTTTGTTGGCATGCCAAAGAATTCCAGTCCTCATAGCAAAGAAACCTTTTAGTCTTTAACTCTGGATGTTTTCTCACCAATATGTCAATCAGTTGATATTTTTAAGATTTCTATTTAATTTTGCCATTAGACCAGTGGACAGAAAGTGTAATCTAGAATAAGAATCTTCAGAATAAGCGTCTTCAGAAAACCCTGTCCATCAGAATGAGAACATTAAATAGATGCAGCTGAGAAACATTATGGAAAGGGCCAAGTGAATTTCACAGAAGGTTAGTGCCTTCATACAAAATATTTAAACCAGTCTATAGCATTTTATAATAGGGATAGAATTTTCTATTAAATTCCTTAGATGGGGCTAAAAGTTTGCCTGGAAGGTTCTCATTCAGTATTGAATTTTGATTTGTTGGGTATATCCCAGACATTTCCAAGTTTGTTTCTATATAATACTGTTATTTTCATCCCTATTAAATGCTAAACACTTTTCCATAGAAGTGAAGCAGCTAGCAGGATCTGCTAGGTAGTACTATTGTAAGGCATCAGCACACACAAACTGTGTTAAGTCCATGAGGCTGACATCCAAGGAATGCACACAAAATCACAGGAAAAATGTGCTGGGGGCAGTTGATTTGGAGCCCCTGTTGTGCTGTGAGCTGTGTGAGGAAGAGAGCTGGTGAGAGAGGAATTCAGTTCTGTCCATGTCAGCAGTGAGAAGAACAGACAAAGCACAGGGGAGGGTGGTTTGAGGCTGATTCAGTATAACCTGTCTTTAATGGAGCTCGTTAGTTTGGACTCTGGGCCACACAAACCCAGTCACACAGCTTCCAGGCAGCCCTGAGTGCAGGCAAGGTGAGACTGTTTCCACTCACCATACACCACACAGGCAGATGCCCAGAGCAATATGCTTGTCTGAAGGAAGCCAAGTTAAGCCTGTGGTTTTCGAGCGCTCCCAGCACTCGTTCCTCTCTCAGGGCTGCCACCGTGTTATTTCCATGCAGCAGCCTGAGGAGCGCTGAAGTGAATTGCAATGGGCAATCCCTTTTTCTCCTTCTCCATGTACGCTTTTAGCGTAGAGGAGTTCATTGACCCGCTCCAACATGTAACATCACATGTGGCACCATAAACAGTTGTTTTAGCATGAGTAACAGGGAGGCGTGAGGATGACACAACCAGGAGCGTGGGTAGGAACTGGTTAGGCAGGTATAGCCATTGGGGAAAGCATCTACAAAGTTTGGCTCAGAAATTGAGAGGTTGATCTGCAGGTAAGTGAGGGAAAGACAGAAGGGGTGATAATGTGAAGATCAGCCCGATACAGTGGAGAGGGCAAAGACAAGAACCCACAGAACAAGAGTGGAAAATCAGGGAGGTCTGAGGAGTGCCAGGAGAGGATGGAGCAATGAAACCAAGGGAGAATAGCATTTTGAGGAGTGTGTCTGGTGAGTGGAGTGAAAGGAGCAGAAGCCAGATTGATGGCATGTCAAACAGTTCTGGAAGAGACAAATTTGAGATGAAGTTATGGATTCTGCTTCTGAGGCAGAAGTGATTGATTTGTGCATCACTGTTACTTTTATCTAGCCTACCAAATGAAAGGTTGTTTGCTGTCACAGCATGATTCAAGCATTTTCAAGGACCAGGTCTGGAAGACAGTTAAATACATTGAGCAGTTGTGCCTAACTCACTTGAATGGATGCACTGGTAAAAAATCCAATACTGGCTCAAAATCTTTATGGATGCTCAAGTAAAAACTGCTTGCACCTCTCTTTCCCTGCTCCCCGCACACACAATATTTCCACCTTCCCTTTTCTCCTCCAAATCCCCTCTTTTCCTTTGACTTGAGGGCTGGATAAAGAGGCAATCACAGCCAGCCAGGAGAACAAGAGATATAGGAAATCTGACTGACCAACTGGCTACTGACTCTTGGCAAGCAAAAAGGTTAAACAAATGGATTCACAGGCCACGTGCGCACAGTCAGACTGAAACACAGCTGAGTTACTTGCTTCCCCTAGCTCAGCACCACCTCTGAACCACAGCCCAATTCATCAGCTCCTGACAACCGAAACACTATCTCTGAACTCTCCTGGGATTAATCCAAGCCCTGCCACAGTGTCCAGCATACAGTCACCCTGCCTGTCCCTGCTAGCATCAGCCCTAATCCTTTGCAGTCCCTTGGGATGAGTCCCATCCCAACCTAATCAGCTTGATCAGACTTTCCCCTTCCCTTCACAACTAGTGTCAAATCCAATCAAGATCTAAGAGCCTGAATTTCCCAGCTCCACCGGTACCCACCTTTGTTCGTTAGCCGATACAGACCTTAATGCAGAGATGTCTTCCCCCCAAGTCCAATCACACAGCTCCTGCCTTAGTCCTTTCTTATTTTCTCCTTCCAAACCCAGTGCTAACTGGGTAATGAACTCGACCAGCTTGAACCTGAGTCCTTTACAGTGACCTCTTCACCTGTGACGCAGAGAAGTCCTGCAGTTCACAGCAAGCTGGGACAGAGGCTGTTTAGTCAACGCGCCCAGTGGACTGACCTGCCTTATGGGTGTGAGATCTCCAGTAGCAAACCAAAACCACTAAACAAAATAGAAGTGTTTTACAGTGAATACATAGCAGAATGTGAACACAGCAGAGCTGAGAAGGATTTTCCCATGTATATTATGCTGCCCGAAGAAGGAGGAGTTGGAGAAAAATGTAAGACAGCAGCCTTTCTAACTGGGAAGGGCAGGCAGGATGGGAGTCAGGATCCCTACAGGACTTGAATATCATGGTCCCAAGTAAGCCATGGAGCTTTTCATGGGCATGAAAGGGCCAGTATAGCTAGGGAGCTGTAACTAGGGGGACAGAAGGGAAACCTGGGTCTCATGGGATCATCTGGTTGTTGAGGCAGGGGACACCAGGCATGCATGCCCCAGACTGCAGTACAGAGCAGGGCCAGAGGACAGGCCAGTGAAGCAGTGAAGAAGGAGTTTTTCTCTTTTGTTTACTTATTGTAACCTTGTTTCCAGCCTTGTAATGCAAAGCCAGATCCTGTTTCTTCCTGAGTAAACTCTTACTCTGTCTTGATCCTTACATTCCTCTGCAGCTGGAGGTGGTCCAAGTGCGACTCTCAGATTCAGCAGCTTTTTTTCCTTTGAGATAACTAATGCAAATAAAGCGCTGTGTACCATCACTGTCTTGGGTGTTTGCACTGTGACATCTGTTTAGCTTCATAAAATACAAGGACCCTCCCTTGACTCCTTCAAGCTGAGTGAAATGGGAAGTAGATGTCATGGCAAACAAGTTAGAGAAAACCGTGACTGTATATACAGACATACTCAGTCACAGGCCTCATACATTGAGAAGTGGTCCTTATCAGTCCACAGGCACACAACCAGGTAGTCTACAAATTTGCTAGGACATAGACACACAACTGCAATACCTGCAAATGTCATTTCGTGATTATATGACTATGTGAAATTGCACCTGTAGTTACTGAAAACCTGACTAGTAAATGTGATGTTCGGTTTGACATAGACCTACAATATGTGTATAAAAAAGCCAACAACTTCCTAACCTGCACGCATGTGTAAATCAGGCTCTCAAGCCACATATTTGAGTCTGTAATACAGGTTTTACTAAAGACAGCTTTAAACTTTTGACACTTTGCTTCACTGTGTTGGGCCCAACAGAGTTATTTCATTCCCAAAAGAAGGACCTTTGTGGGGAGCAAAAGTAAGAGGAATCACTTTGGTGAATGAGGGTTTGCATCTCTCTTCAATTCCCCTGTCTCTTACCCCACCAGGTCCTCAGAAACCAATGATGGCTTTAACCTGTTCTGGCCAGCAATGATCCCCATAAAGACGTCGAGGTAGTTGTGGACTGCTGATGTGGCTACCATCCAGATGTGCCTATTTCTCCCCAGTAAGGCAAAGTGTAACATAAGTCCTGTAAAAGTTATTCTGCTCCCATTTAGACAACATTCTTCAGAAAGAAATCTGTATCTCTTCTATATCCCTATAACTTATGAAGGGAAAAAGGAAGCATAAAGCAAACATATTTAAATGAACTGGATATGGGCCTCACTGGAAAAATCTAAAATGCTTCTGTTGTCACAAGAACAATTTTCACTCCATGTTTTTGGACTTCATAACACACCACCAAAAGCACTCGACATTGGGAAAGTAAGATTTCTTAATGGAAATATTACAGACTTGTAATTTGCTCAGGCAGAAGTTTCTGTAAAAAGATTTCTTACTATTCTAAGGAAATGAAAAATGTATGCTTTGTGTTCATATAAAAAGCACAGCCATTAACAGAGAAAGGCCAGTAAACAGCAAGAGTGTTACAGCAAAAGTCTTGGTGCAGTGCTATTTTAAGGACAGTTGGAAGCAAGTATAGACTGCTCTGCTGAAAGACTGTAACAGAATTTTATGGACAAGAAGTTTAGCTTGTAATGTAATGGACAGCACAATATTAAATAAGTACTAAAACTGGTTTAACTTTAAGATGGACTTCACTTTGGGCTTGGGTTCTGTTGCCATTTACACAAGGGTAATTTCCTTGTCATCAGAGTTGTAATTCAGAAGGTGCAAATCAGAACAAAATTTGTCTTTGGCCACACTTAATTGTTATGATACCATTAGACCAGCGAGCTTTGCAGAGGGACATTACTTTCACCTTACCCAGCTTGCCAGATGCTGTTGCGGGCTAAAGGAACATTTTACCCAAAATGGTAGATGGCTTGTTTTTTCCAGGACACCCTCTGGATTACGAGCCAAAGGCTCAGGATATATCTACTTGTGGTGCCAGAATGTGGGGACAGCTACATGCTTACAGGATTTACTTAGTACATATTGAAGCGTAAAACCTCAGTGGACATCTCTGAGTGAATGATACAGATTGCATTGCTGGCAAAGTTGTAAAGCAGGAGCATAGAGTTGTACACATTGAATTAGATTTCCAAATACTTTAAAGTGTGCCAGATGAGTTAATATATATAGAATCAGCCATTCTTCTGTTATTAAATCCATTAGTTATCTGTGAAACAATGAATACCAAGTAAGTCCTGGCCACCATTAAACAGTTCTATGGAGGAAAAGACTTTTAAACAATGATAAGTGATTTGAGGTATAAATCTCTCTAAAATAACTGAATGTTCAAAATGTTTCAAGCACCCACATTCAAAAAATCAAGATCCTTAATTTTATCTTGTATCCAGCACCCCAAAATGGAGTCACCCGAAGTCACTATTTTGTAATGACAAACTTGGTTTCAATTCTGTGCAAGCTCAAGCTATGTTGTTTAGACCTGAAACTGAATCCCTTTGCAAAGTTTCAGCATGTCCAGATCAAGGGTATGGGTTTGGTCATTTTATAGAAAGTGGCCCATCTGAAAGGTTTGGAAAATAATTGAAACAGGCCTGAGGGCAGAGTGTTGGTGAGAATCCAGGTTTCTGATTCTGGCTCCTCTCTAATTTAAAGCATCTATTTGATGAATTTACTCAGAATAACAAAGGCTGAAGGCTTTGTTGGGCCTATGGTCATGCCTGGAAAGCAAAAGAATGTGTTTTTTTTTTTTACCATGAAGAATTTATATTCATCATACTAGGAATTTAGATTGACTTCTATCATCTTTAAGTACTGCTGTGTCAAGAAAATGGGACAAGTCAAGAATTGTACTGTGTCTCTAATAAAGGATATCTGACAACTGAAAATCAGCTTAAGCAGGGATTATCTAACTCTAATATTCTCAGTTAATAGTGAATACATTCATGTTAGACAGCTAATGGTTTTAAACAGCAACTCACTTGCACACCCACACAGCCCTAAGCAGTGTTTTGGCACACTTTCTGGTCATGTCTGCAGTCCTGCCAGGGCTGCACTGACAATGAGTTTCCCAGTTCACAAATGCATAGTGTCTGACTGAAGCAATGCAGAACAAGCTGACCTGCCATGTGAACTTTTCACGGTTGTTTCTGTGATGTCTGGATGCTGTGGAATGTGAAAGTTTCCTGTTTCACCAGTGTACCATGACTTGCATTTTGGGCAGAGAAACATGTGTGCTGGTTTTGGCTGGGACAGAGTTAATTTTCTTCACAGTAGCTAGTATGGGGCTATGTTTTGGATTTGTGCTGGAAACAGTGTTGATAACACAGGGGTGTTTTAGTTATTGCTGAGCTGTGCTTCCACAGAGTCAAGGCCTTTGCTGCTCCTCACCCCACCCCACCAGCGAGGAGGCTGGGGGTGGGCAAGGAGCTGGGAGGGGACACAGCCGGGACAGCTGACCCCAACTGCCCAAAGGGATGTTCTATACCATGTGACGTCATGCTCAGCATAGAAAGCTGGGGGAAGAAGAAGGAAGGGGGGGACGTTCGGAGTGATGGCGTTTGTCTTCCCAAGTAACCGTTACGCGTGATGGAGCCCTGCTTTCCTGGAGATGGCTGAACACCTGCCTGCCCATGGGAAGTGGTGAATGAATCCCTTGTTTTGCTTTGCTTGTGTGCGCGGCTTTTGCTTTCCCTATTAAACTGCCTTTATCTCAACCCACGAGTTTTCTCACTTTTACCCTTCTGATTCTCTCCCCCATCCCACTGGGTGGGGGGAGTGAGTGAGCAGCTGTGTGGGGCTTAGTTGCCGGCTGGAGTTAAACCACAACAACGTGTAAACATAATTATATGGCTGGCAGCTAAAATACCCTTTTAAAATGTAGTCAAGCTCTGTGGCTTTCATTTCTATTTTATTTGGGATGGATTAATCTGATATTGCTCAAAACTAACTTGCCTATTGCCTTAAGAATTTGGGAGTTTTCCAGCAGACCGTTTATGGGTTGTGTGTGCCTGTCTGTCCAGAGTAAAGGTGAAGCAAAAATTGTATGATTTTCACAAGACAAGTACTCTTGATTGTAAGTGATCAGAAGATGCTGTATGTCATTTAGTTTCATTCTGGTTTTCCTCCCAAGCATCAAGATATGCAGCTTTTAAATACCCACTATCAGCAGGGTCCGGGCTTTCATAATTCAAAAAATGTGTGTATTTCCCAGCTGAGGGTGATGGGCTTCTGGTGGGTTGACCTTGGCTGGATGCCAGGTGCCCACCAAGATGCTCTATCACTCCCCCTCCTCAACTGGACAGGGGGAGAAAAATACGAAGAAAGGCTCATGGTCGACATAAGGACAGGGAAAGATCACTCAGCAATTACCATCATGGGCAAAACAGACTCGACTTGGGGAAATTAATTTAATTTATCACCAATCAAATCAGAGTAGGATAATGAGAAATAAAACCAAATCTTAAAACACCTTCCCCCCACCCCTCCCTTCTTCCCAGGCTCAACTTCACTCCCAACTTCTCTACCTCCTCCTCCCGAGCGGCGCAGGGGGACGGGGAATGGGGGTTGCGGTCAGTTCATCACACATTGTCTCTGCTGCTCCTTCCTCCTCACACTCTTCCCCTGCTCCAGCGTGGGGTCCCTCCCACAGGAGACAGTCCTCCACGAACTTCTCCAGCGTGGGTCCTTTCCATGGGGTGCAGTCCTTCAGGAACAGACTGCTCCAGCGTGGGTCCCCCGCGGGGTCACAAGTCCTGCCAGCAAACCTGCTCCAGCCTGGGCTCCTCTCTCCACGGGGTCACAGGTCCTGCCAGGAGCCTGCTCCAGCATGGGCTCTCCATGGGGTCACAGCATCCTTCGGGCACATCCACCTGCTCCACCATGGACCTCCATGGGCTGCAGGGGGACAGCCTGCCCCACCATGGTCTTCCCCACGGGCTGCAGGGGAATCTCTGCTCCAGCACCTGGAGCACCTCCTCCCCCTCCTTCTTCCCTGACCTTGGTGTCTGCAGAGTTGTTCCTCTCACATCTTCTCACTCCTCTCTCCCAGCTGCTGTTCCGCTGCAGGTTTTTTTTTTCCCCCTTCTTAAATCTGTTATCCCAGAGGCGCTACCACCGTCGCTGTTTGGCTCAGCTTTGGCCAGCGGCGGGTCCGTCTTGGAGCCGGCTGGAACTGGGTCTGTTGGACATAGGGGAAGCTTCTGGCATCTTCTCACAGAAGCCACCCCTGTACCCCCCCACTACCAAAACCTTGCCACACAAACCCAATACAGGACTGAAAATAGTTATTCTTCTCTCATAGCAGCCTCTTCCTCCTCTGTCGATGCTGCTGTTGTCTGTGGCCAGGCTGAATTGAATGAATGTAAGGCCAATACATTATTGATCACCTTCTGGGTAGGCATGACAAGATATGGAGCCTCAGGGGCTGTAAGAAAAGGAAAAAGGGACTGACAGAGGGCAAGGTCTGTAGCTGAAGGTCAGCAATTCCCTCCCATAATTAGACAGACACACAACTATCTGATCGTTGTGGGTTAACCCCAGCCAGCAGCTAAGAACCATGCAGCTGCTCCCTCAGTCCCTGTGTTCCCAGTGGGATGGGGAGGAGAATTGGGAAAAAAGGTAAAACTCATGGGTTGAGATAAGAACAGTTTAATAACTAAAGTAAAATATAATACTAACAATAATAATCAAATATATTAAAAATAATAATAATTGTAATGAAAGGGAATATAACAAAAAAAAGGAAGAAAAAAAAGAAAGAAATAAAACTCAAGGGAAAAAAAACAGCGATGCACAATGCAATTGCTCACCACCCGCTGACCAATGCCCGAGCAGCGATCCGCCCCTCCTGGCCAACTCCCCCCAGTTTATATACTGGGCATGAGGTTCCATGGCATGGAATAGCCCTTTGGCTAGTTGGGGTCAGCTGCCTCGGCCATGCTCCCTCCCAGCTTCTTGCACACCTGCTTGCTGGCAGAGCATGGGAAACTGGAAAGTCCTTGGCTTGAGATAAGCGCTCCTTAGCAACAACTAAAACATCGGAGTGTTATCAACATCATTCTCACACTAAATCCAAAACCCAGCACTGTACCAGCTACTAAAAAGAAAGTTAACTCTGTCCCAGCCGAAACCAGGACAAGTGGTTTGTCCTGCGCAGTCAGAGGTGACTCCTTCCCTCTGAGAAGCCAGTGTTTATGTCATGTGTTTACCACTGAGCAGGGCTATTGGCAAGGTTCGCATGCAAGATTATCAATTAGGTTGTGCTAGGAAAGCTGAACCACCCAGAGTCCTCAGACTGTTTTGCTCCCTGTTGGAAATGTGTCTACTGGGGGTGGTGTGGCTTATCGAGCTGTCTTAGCTACTTTTTATTTATTAGTATTCTTTTAAACAAAATAATTTGATAAAACTAGTTGAATTGTTTTATTTAAACTGTTTTACTGTTGAAAAATATGGGTTTTCACTGCATGCATTTTCTGGGGAAAAAAAAAGTGGTGGGTTTTTTTTTTTATTATTTAATCCATACACTGAAATTATTTAGCTTGGACATTGCATTTGAGTTTTCTGGGAGAAGGTGCAATCGGATTTTTTTTTTATACCTCTGTACTTTTCTGTACCCAGGCTTCTCAGCTGAACTATATCTCTTGTGATATGATTTCCGCAATATAACTGTCTCCCTTTATCATGATGGATGATGGTGGTATTTGCAGTTTGATAAGCTTCTATTTAGGAAACAACTGAATTCCAACTTCTGGATTTTAAGGCAAATATTTCAAGGTTCAACTTCTCCGCCAGTGAAAAGCTATCATCTTTTTCCCCCAGAGAAAATTAAATTACACTGTTGAGCTGAAAAAAAGTTTGTGTCTTGAGCAGCTCTGGGTCTTGCTGTGGACTTGAGAAATGTCCGTTTGCATCAGGGCAGGTGTGATGCCCTGTGGCAATGGCACATGTCCCTTATTAAAGAAACCCTTCCCTCTTAAATGTGCTGCTTAAAGACATCTCCAGGCACCCATTCTTGGAGGCTGTATTGGGTTTGCATGGCAAGGTTTTGGTAGTGGGGGGGCTACAGGGGTGGCTTCTGTGAGAAGATGCCGGAAGCTTCCCTATGTCCAATAGAGCCAATGCCAGCCGGCTCCAAGACGGACCCGCCACTGGCCAAGGCCAAGCCCATCAGCGACGGTGGTAGCGCCTCTGGGATAACAGATTTAAGAAAGGGAAAAAGTTACTGCGCAACAGCAATTGCAGCTGGGAGAGAGGAGTGAGAAGATGTGAGAGGAACAACTCTGCAGACACCAAGGTCAGGGAAGAAGGAGGGGGAGGAGGTGCTCCAGGCGCCGGAGCAGAGATTCCCCTGCAGCCCGTGGGGAAGACCATGGTGAGGCAGGCTGTCCCCCTGCAGCCCATGGAGGTCCACGGTGGAGCAGATATCCACCTGCAGCCCGTGGAGGACCCCACGCCAGAGCAGGGGGATGTGCCCAAAGGATGCTGTGACCCCATGGAGAGCCCATGCTGGAGCAGGCTCCTGGCAGGACCTGTGACCCCGTGGAGAGAGGAGCCCAGGCTGGAGCAGGTTTGCTGGCAGGGCTTGTGACCCCATGGGGGACCCACGCTGGAGCAGTCTGTTCCTGAAGGACTGCACCCCGTGGAAGGGACCCACACTGGAGCAGTTCGTGAAGAACTGCAGCCCGTGGGAAGGACCCACGCTGGAGAAGTTTGTGGAGGACTGTCTCCCATGGGAGGGACCCCACGCTGGAGCAGGGGAAGAGTGTGAGGAGTCCTCCCCCTGAGGAGGAAGGAGCGGCAGAGACGTGTGATGAACTGACCCAAACCCCCCTTCCCCGTCCCCCTGCACCGCTCAGGGGGAGGAAGTAGAGAAAATCGGGAGTAAAGTTAAGCCCAGGAAGAAGGGAGGGGTGGGGGGAAGGTGTTTTTAAGATTTGGTTTTATTTCTCATTATCCTACTCTGATTTGACTGGTAATTTTTTATTTTTTTTCCCAAGTCGAGTCTGTTTTGCCCATGACGGTAATTGCTGAGTGATCTCCCTGTCCTTATCTTGACCCACGAGCCTTTCGTCATATTTTCTCCCCCTGTCCAGCTGAGGAGGGGGAGTGAGAGAGCGGCTTTGGTGGGCACCTGGCATCCAGCCAGGGTCAACCCACCACAGAGGCACCCTCCCTTCACAGGGGATGGGGGCCTTTGGACCTACACCTGGATGTGGGAATGATTTGGTGCCCAGGAGAGAGCAAAACCCTGTGTCCCCTCCCAGGTCTTTCTACTGAACTGGACCCAGTGTCTCGAGTGCAGCAGCACCACCTCGCCCCTCCTTCCCCCTCTGTAGCTGTGTTCTCCCTGCATGTGCCTGCTGGGCTCACAGTTGTGCTGTAATTCATTGGCAATACCGTTCATCAAGCTCAAAGGACCGCAGTGATTTCATATGGCAGAGGGGAGAGAGCACAGAGGGGCAAGAGGCAAGCTTGCTGCCAGCCTTCGTTAGCCACAAGTAACTGCAGGGACATTGTTGTTTTAGTGCTTAAACAGGCATTTGACATCTGGTGAAGTGGTGGGTGAGTATTGCTAAGGTGGAGCCCTAGATATTGTTCAAGGGAAAATACACCTGGAGGGGAAGGAGAAGAAATCTGTAGTAAAAGCAGCTTGCAGTGACTCGAGAGCATCCGTTCACACCAAGGCGAAGGGTACGGAGGGCCACCACAAGCAGCCTCCAGCCAATTTTCTGCTCACCTTAAGGCAGGAGAGGGCTTTGTGCAGGGGGACTGTGTATCCAGGATACATCTGCCTGTGCCAACTACAAGGGCCAGGGCAGGGGCTTGCACAGCCTTTCCCTGCTGTTTAATCATGAGCTCACATCTCACACTCTCAAGGACACCACCAGGGTCAGTGGGTAGCATGAACCAGGGACTGTTTTTGTTAGGGCAGGGATGTGACCACCCACTGTTTGAGGGAGAGTAACTGTGAATATGAACTTTTCTGTGCTTGTAGCTCTCAGGACATCAGCATTTCCTCCCTGAAGAAAATGGGGATCAAATGAAAGCACCAACCTCTGAGCTACTATGGGCCACACAGCCTCTGCAGGAGGTGTTTGAGGGACACACATCATGTCTTCTCCTCCAGCATCTCATCAGATGTGCTCCAGAGAAGGACTAGCTCATCTATGACCAGAAACTGTTGCGTGTCCCCTTGGACAGCTGGACATATGTCCATCACATGCAGTCTGGGTCACAGGACTGAGCATCACATTAACAACCTGATGGGCAATCAGAAGAGGAGGGACTCATGTCTGTGGCCACATGGTTGCACATCTGGGGGACTGAGGAAAGGGGGCAGCTGGAAGTGGGTTGCCAGCACAGTTCAAACAGGTCCTGAGGAAAGATGGTGGAAGACCTGGACAGGTGACAAATTTTTCTGGGTCTTACCTTTGAGGTGGCCAAAGGAGAGCACTCTTGCTGCTTATGTCAGCATCTGCTTCCCTGTGTTTCCCCTGAGACTCCATCCTGGTCTATCTTACCACCATTCTCCCATGCCAGCACGTTTCCATGATATCCTTTCTAGTTTCTGCTAGGCAAAAATGTAGCAGTGAAAATGTTTTCCCCATTTCAAAAGAAAAGACAATTATGAGGATAAACCTGATCTCTTTTCCATTCCCTAATAAAGACTGACTTTTGCATAATAAAGTTATGAATACCCAAATGAAAGGGGGACAATATAATATGCACTAGATTAGAGGCAAGATTTCTTGTTAGCAATGTGTCTGTTATTTGAATACCTGTATCTCTCTAAGCAATATAAATGAACACTACTCATCACCTTCTTTCCTACAGCTGAGAGCGCCAAGACTTTTGAAACTGTCTGCTTAAAGTTGTGTCCCCAAGCCCACTGTTCAGCCATCTGAATAAGCTGTCTGATTTTCTGTCATTCTGAGCCTTTTACAATTCCCATGTGATTCTGCTAACAGCAAATCTTGGGCTCAGAGCCTTGCTGTTAAATTAAGCAACACCAGGTCTGGCTGTGATTATTAGAGCTGAGAAAAACCTCCATTTGTGTTTCACCACATGCCAGGCAGAGCTGGCCAGTGTCCCGAGCAGACCTGTGCTAGGTTGTCTTTTCAAGCAGATTTGCACAGCTGTGCTCAACCCCCAGAAAATGTGGCCCCACGTATAAAAATGCTGTGATAGGACTCCTGTAACTCCAGTATTGATGCAAAGCAGCTCTGAAACTGGTGTAGGTATCAGCAGTGGAAGTGGTGAAACAAGCTGCAGTGGAAAAGGCTGCTAGTGTTGTCCCAAAACTCAGGATTCTTTCACCCGGTGTGCAAAAAAGCCGATTAACACACAGAGCCGAGATATTTGTTTATTTCATGTCTGCGCAGAGATGGGTGCTAGGTGGTAACTCCACAAAGCTAGCACACACGATTAACACACCGTAAAGCATTTTATACCTTTCAAGCAACAGTTATCAGTATTTTTACAGTTTTGCTTAGTTACTCTCGTTCCTATTGGTTCTCGCAAGTCTCATCTCCACTTAAAGTCGCAGTGTCCTCCTTTTTTACTGCGCATATTCTGTGAGGAAGGGGCTTCTGTTGGTAGGGGGCTCTCCCTACTCAAGGGTGGGTTTTCTAGTATGTTAATTAGGATAGTTCACTCACAGTTCAAGTAGCTCTTTGATTGCCCCTGTGCTTATCTTGGTATGTCTTTACCCACTGACTTATGGTGTCATCTTGTTTCTCTTCTCAAGGTCATGCCTCGTTAACTAAATAGCATCCTTTGTTTTTGTTTCTCGCATATCTCCAACACTAGGATATGTCCGTCTGTGGAATTTGAAATGTTCTAAGAAGCAGAATTAAACTTGCTGAGGTTTCAACTCATGAGACGGAAGAAAAGGTCCTGTTTCAACTTATGTTTCTAGTTTGTATACTAAACTGCTTTCACTTCAATGTTTTTGAATATTCAAACATTTTTAAACTGTGTGTTATATAATACAACACAAAATACAAACACTCCTGTTTTGTCAAAATGAAATATTCATAGGCTTGAGACAAGGTTTCTCTTCATAAAATAAATTCAGGTTTGTTCCAACTTCAAATGAATGAACCGGGAAAATCTCTAAATCTTCCACAGAACAGAATTTTCTTCCTCCAGACATATGTCAGCAGCTGCTGCAGCTGGTGTGTCTGTGTGGTGGGTTGACCCTGGCTGGCTGCCAGGTGCCCACCAAAGCCGCTCCCTCACTCCCTCCTCAGCTGGACAGGGGAGAGAAAATATAACGAAAGGCTCGTGGGTCGAGATAAGGGCAGTTTAATAAAGCAAAAGTCGTGCGTGAAAGCAAAGGAAACCAAAAGATTTTATTCTCTGCTTCCCATCAGCAGGCAATGTCCGGCCACTTCCCGGGAAGCAGGGCTTCAGTACGTGTAGCGGTTACTCCAGAAGACAAACATAAATAACGAATGCCCCCCTTCCTCCTCCTCCCCCTAGCTTTTATTGCTGAGCAGACGTCATATGGTATGGAATACCCTTTGGTCAGTTTGGGTCAGCTGTCCTGGCTCTGTCCCCTCCCAAGATCTTGCCCACCCCCAGCCTGCTGGTGGGGGGGGAATGTTGGAGAGAGAGCCTTGATGCTGTGGGAGCACTGCTCAGCAGTAGCCAAAACCCTGGTGTGTTATCCACACCGTTCTAGCTGCCGATACAGAGCACAGCACTATGAGGGCTGCTATGGGGAAAGTTAACTCCATCTCAGCCAGACCCAATACAATCTCCACCCTTTATTCCATACCATTTGCGTCATGCTCAGGTCCCACATAATTTAATACACATATATATATATCTTCTAACCATCCCATTGTATTTAATTCTCATTACTGAAATCCCTTCTTACCAACACTTACGACTTAAACTACATACTTAAACCATCTTTATACCCAACATACAGATTTATACATTCTCATTAACTACTATCCCCTGTCCTTTAAGAGAGAGATATTACTCTCCCATTCCACGGGCTTCCTCCACTCCTCCATGTCCTGGTTTCGGCTGGGACAGAGTTAACTCTCTTCTTAGTACCTGGTACAGTGCTGGGTTTTGGATTTAGGGTGAGAATGATGTTGATAACACGCTGATGGTTTAGTTGTTGCTAAGGAGCGCTTATCTTAAGCCAAGGACTTTCCAGTCTCCCATGCTCTGCCAGCAAGCAGGTGTGCAAGAAGCTGGGAGGGAGCATGGCCGGGGCAGCTGACCCCAACTAGCCAAAGGGCTATTCCATGCCATGGAACCTCATGCCCAGTATATAAACGGGGGGAGCTGGCCGGGAGGGGTGGATCGTGGCTCAGGCATCGGTCAGTGGGTGGTGAGCAATTGCATTGTGCATCACCGTTTTTTTTTTTTTCCTTCCCCCCCCTCCTTTTTTTGTTATATTCCTTTTCATTACTATTATTATATTTCATTATTACTATTGTTAGTATTATATTTTACTTTAGTTATTAAACTGTTCCTATCTCAACCCACAAGTTTTACTTTTTTTCCTTTCCTCCTCCTCACCCCACTGGGAGGGGGGAGGGGGAAGCGGCTGCGTGGTGCTTAGTTGCTGGCTGGGGTTAAACCACAACAATAGTCTAAATTCTGGGAGAACCTCATGCACTCACTTTGCATCCACACTGGATATAAGTATCAGCTGGGAAAATCAGCAATGGGTATTAACCATACCTTGAAAACAACTCCCTCTGGGCTCCTGCAACTTGGAATATTTGCATTAGCAAACTAACAACAGCTGAAGCACAGACCTGAGCACTGGACCAAAATCTTTCATTCTGCTTCAGTGTTTGCATAGCTTCAGCCTGTGTTAACAAAGGTCTATGGCAGACCATGCTCACCCTTACACAGGCATCAGCACCAAGCTGCTACCACTCCCAACAGGCAGCTTGGCCATGAGCTTTTTCGGGCGTGGCTCACTGATACACATGCAGTGACTATAGGGTGCTCTGTAAAGTCACAGACAGGCCAAGGGAATGGAAGAAAGTGAAGGATGTGTAAAAATGGTAGGAATGTATGGTTATGTGGATTTGACTAAACTTTTTTCTGTTGTTGTATTATTATTTTAAGAACACCTCTAGCAAGAGGGAATGAGATAAATCAGAGGAGGAAAAGGAGAAAATTGGACAGTGTGTAAGAAAAATATACAAAGAAGGGACAAGGAGCCACAAAGAAAAGCCATTGTTGTGGTTTAACCCCAGCCAGCAACTAAGCCCCACGCAGCCGCTCGCTCACTCCCCCCACCCAGTGGGGTGGGGGAGAGAATCGAAAGAGTAAAAGTGAGAAAACTCATGTGTTGAGATAAGGACAGTTTAATAGGGAAAGCAAAAGCTGCACACGCAAGCAAAGCAAAACAAGGGATTCATTCACCACTTCCCATGGGCAGGCAGGTGTTCAGCCATCTCCAGGAAAGCAGGGCTCCATCACGCGTAACGGTTACTTGGGAAGACAAACGCCATCACTCCGAACGTCCCCCCCTTCCTTCTTCTTCCCCCAGCTTTCTATGCTGAGCATGGTGTCACATGGTATAGAACATCCCTTTGGGCAGTTGGGGTCAGCTGTCCCGGCTGTGTCCCCTCCCAGCTCCTTGTGCACCCCCAGCCTCCTCGCTGGTGGGGTGGGGTGAGGAGCAGCAAAGGCCTTGACTCTGTGGAAGCACAGCTCAGCAATAACTAAAACACCCCTGTGTTATCAACACTGTTTCCAGCACAAATCCAAAACCTAGCCCCATACTAGCTACTATGAAGAAAATTAACTCTATCCCAGCCAAAACCAGCACAGCCATGAAACACGATTAGGGAGAAAAAGAAGAAAAATTTTGAAAGGGCCCATTTGGAAACCAGAACAACAAAAAAAAGAAATAATAAATGCTGAATCTATGTTTGGTGCACACTTATGAACTGAGATGTCATTTATATTCCAGTGAGTATTATTTGTTCTTTCACACCCAGAAAACAAACTCCCACACCCACTTTATAATATAATCTCAATGTTAGCTGGATACAGTTATACTCACAAACAGGCTGCAATAAATTTCTGTTCGTGTATGCACATAAAAGAAAAATATTAGCTGTATATTTTCTGATTTTGCTGACCTGCTTAAATGTTAAGGAGGTTAAAAAGTATTAACAGAAACTATACATTTTCAACCTCCCCCCCTGCCCCTTCCTCTGCCCCAAAATTTGTGCTACAAGTTTTCATTTAAAGTTCAGGTTGATTATTCTGTGTTCGTAAACCAAACATACACACAGCTCAAAAATACACACACAGCCCAATTTTTAGGGCAGAGTTACACATCTTTCCTATTTTTCCTCAGTGGTAAGGCCAGCATAAAGAGTCCCCATTGCACACTCCACCCTGGGGAGTGGGCTCACAGCTCACAACTTCTCCAGCTGAGCTGATAGAATTGCTTGGGAGGCCACGCTGTACACATTTTTGCAGTATTTATGGAAATGATCTAGGTAAACCCCCCCGCTTTTCAAAGATAGAACACTATTTCACTCTAACGTGGAGGTTTTGCTGGAGTATGACCTTTGTGTTTTTATAACTGATCCAGATCAGGGTTATCATTAGCTTAATGGTTTCTAAACATGCTCTCCCAACCCCTTCTCCTAGGCCACTAGCAGTCTGCAAAACCTTGTAACAGCCACAGAGGGATCTTTTATTTGAGGCTGTGCAGGAGAATTTTCTGATGCAGGCCCTAGCCAATATTGTACCCATTCTGCTTATCTATCCAGGATGAAAACTTTAGGAAACCCCAGTCTAGACCTAGGTTCCTAAGGAACTTCTTTTTGTTGACAGAAAAAGAAACCGCATTTGAATGATGCCTTTATAGCAATAAGAGAGGTTTTCCAGGGTTATCTGTTGTTACTCGTGCATTTTTATTATAGCTTTTAAAAACATTTATAGAGCATTCAGACCATAATCACATAATTAAGTATTCCTATCTCCCAGATCATTACTCCTCAGAGACAGAGAAGGCTAGGGTGGAGGGACAGAAGCAGATCTCAGCCGAATGGAAAGGACAAGGACTTGTACCTCACAGAACTAAGTTAATCAGAACCCCTGAATAACAATGATTTTTATCAATGACCTGGGTATGAACATGAAGTTTCTGTTCAAAATCTGCTTTGGAAACATCAGAGTTTATAAATACAAAACAAGGTTATCATGCTCAGATTGACAGTACCTCACACAGTTTTTTCCTCCTATTAAAAAGTTTATTCATGATTTTCTGTATGAATCCTGTTCAAAGGTAACAAGCAAATCACGCAAAGAACATTACTGTATCTTTATTCTCCTACTGTTGCAAAAATGCTGTATCTTTTAGAGTTGTTTGCAAACAAACAAAAAGATAAAGATCTACAGAAAAAAATTTAAAGATGGATGGATTTTTATGGTTATAAGTGACCACTGCGAGCATTCAATCTCAACATAGTGTTACCGTAAATTCGGTCGCAAAAGAACCCTCTAAGACTTGGTTTGAAGTTTTAGAAGGCAGGCATTCTTTATTACAGCGCCGGATGCACGGGGGATCACTCTGCCCAACATGCATGCCTTTGTCTCAGCAAGCACTCTTATATTTCCACAAGATTATACATATGCATTGTACTTCTCAGAAATCTTCTACATATTCATTCTATTTCCCGTAACTAATTATCATATTTACATAGTTATTACACATGCATGTTGAGTCGGTGAGGGTCTTTCTGGTGGTCTTTAAGGGTCATAGAGACCCCTACTGGCATTTTCATGGGTGTCCTCTGGATGAACTCTTGGTCCTTTATTCCTTATTTGGTACTCCTCATGCACGCTTGCTAAATCTTGAGCAACCTCCTGTAGGTTGGATAACCTAATTTCTCACGCTTCAGGTTTCTCATTCCTACCTTAATGCCCTCATTGTTTTTAGCATTTTCATTGTTTTCAAACATTTCACAACTAACATATTTTACCTTGTTTCTGACATTAAAATAAAGTTCATAACTAAAGGTATCAATAGGTGTAGCCTGTGTCACAGAATTTCACTCAGTTAATCTTTTACCCAGTCCAGTAACTTGCAACAGCTAAAGCTCATCTCCTGGAAAGGCATCCATCTGCTCTTGAAAATTCCTTCCTGAACTTGTGCTGAATTCCAGGGGCCGGCAACCACTTTGCTCTAATGCCCCATCACGCCTGAGATATTAATGTAATTTAGAGCCACTCAGAGGTCCCCTTTCATTGGCAGAGCAATGTAAAGAAGGCTTAATATGAATGCAACTGAGTTCCAAATGCATAACTAAAATTGCAAGTATACTTGAGGTTAGCTATAGCTACCCGATGAGCTGGCCAGAGAAGCCCAGTGGCAAACTGTGTTCTGTTCAGCCCTGGAAATCATGCCCACTTTGGCCTGATAGATAATGGGAATTTATCATCAGCTTTAGGATTTTGTTCACATTCGTTTGACCTTCAGGGCATGCTCAAGTGCCCTTCTGCTTTCCTAGGTAATTAATGGGGGGAAGCAAGGAGATCTGGGCTCTGGGAAGGTAGTACATTTTGAGCAGTGATAGCTTGGATAATTAGTCAGATTAATTAATAGACAGAAGCTTTCTTTTTTCTACCTGTCTACTCTATAATATAACTACTCTCATTGTATTTGTACTCAGGCTTGAGTATAAATCTAGATATATTAATTAAAACATAGTCTTTAAAAAGACCAATCCATGATCAGCAGGCCTTAGAAAAACTGAAACGCATCACTAAGGCTGCCCTCTCTGACACAGTACCTGGGAAGAAAGGATGGGTGGAGGGAGAGAGAATTGTTGAGGAGAGAGACAGAGAGTTAAAACAAGAGTGGGAGAAACAGAGGCAAACAGAGGGGAGTGAACCATGCAGGGAAAAGAAAACACAGGTCATAGAAGAGAGCAAAGGGATGAAGGGGAGGTGTAAAGGAAAATGCATACAAAGAGAGAGCAAATGGGCTGGAGACTGAAAGACAAAAGGTGTGGGGGAGTGAGAAGGAACTAGAGGAACCTATTTCATCAATTACTGTCATTACTAATGGAAATGTTTTAAAAAATCTGAGGGATACAGGGTCCTCAAAAATTTACACATGCACCATTGGAAAGTTTTGAATGCAGGGCATTTCTTTGCATGCATGGTGTTATGGTTTAGGCCCAGCCAGCAACAAAGCACCACGCAGCCACTTGCTCACTCCTCCCCCCCGGCAGGATGGGGAGGAGAAAATATAACAAGAGACTCGGTAGTCGAGACAAGAACAGGGAGGGATCACTCACCACTTATGGTCACAGGCAAAACAGACTCAGCTTGGGGAAAAAAAAAATAAATCAATATTTAATTTGTTACCAATCAAATCAGAGTAGGATGATGAGAAATAAAACCATATCTTAAAAACACACCTTCCCCCCACCCCTCCCTTCTTCCCGGGCTCAGCTTTGCTCCCGATTCCTCTACCTCCTCCCCCCAGCGGCGCCGGGGACGGGGAATGGGGGTTGCGGTCAGTTCATCACACGCTGTTTCTGCCGCTCCTTCCTCCTCAGGGGGAGGACTCCTCACACTCTTCCCCTGCTCCAGCGTGGGGTCCCTCCCACGAGGGGGGTCACAGCACTCTGTTGGAGATATGTGAGAAACAAAACAAAGGATGCTACTTAGTTAAGGAGGCACGACCTTGAGAAGAGAAACAAGATGACACCATAAGTCAGCCGGGTAAAGAAATACCAAGATCAGCACAGAGGCAACCAAAGAGCTACTTGGACTGTGAGTGAACTATCCTAAGTAACATACTAGAAAACCCGCCTCGGGTAGGGAGAGCCCCTACCAACAGAAGCCCCTTCCTCACAGAACATGCGCAGTAAAAAAGGAGGACGCTGCGACTTTAAGTGGAGATGAGGCTTGCGAGAACCGATAGGAACGAGGGCAACTCAGCGAAGCTGTAAAAGTACTGATAACTGTTGCTCGAAAGGTATAAAATGCTTTACCGTGTGTTAACCGGCTGTGCTAGCTTTGTGGAGTTACCACCTAGCACCCATCTCTGCGCAGACATGAAATAGATATCGCGACTCTGCGTGTTAACCGGCTTTTTTGCACACTGGGTAAAAGAATCCTGATTTTTTGGGACAACATTTAGCCATGCCTGCAGCTGGGATGGGAACCTCCAAAAGAGGGTGGGATAGATAGAGGGGGGCAGGCAGTCAGGTCAGCTCTCCCAGACTTGTCATAAGCCTGTTAGTGAGTCAGAGCCCTCACCCCAGCTTTAGTGTGTCTCTGGCAATCAGACACATAATGCAAATGTGAGTGTCAACTGCCAGTCTTGCAAACTGCACTTCCTTGAACAGGTGTAGTGAGCCACATGGGGGAACCACAGGCACTGATTTTTATGAAGCAACATAAAAAGCTTTGCTTCAGGATCCATACATCAGTTGGATTTATGTATGTAATTGCCCAGTGCTTTGCAATGTGTTTTTTTTATTAGAAAAAATATAATTTTAAACAAACTGCAGTCATTTTTCATAGCAAAACTCTGTAGGTGTAATACTCTTCTGGGAGTGGGTTCTTTGGAAGCTGAAGGGAATGTTATTGCTGTCTACAGTTATCTAATGGGAGGGTATGACTGAGCCAGGCAACTCACCTCAAAGGTGTACAGTGGTAGGACAAGAGGCAACAGACACAAGCTGGAGCATTTGATAAAAGGAAAAAGTTTCTCATTGTGTGGGTGAACAAATCTTGAAACAGGGGCCAGAGACGTAGGGAAACTCCATACTTGGAGATCTTCAACACTTGGACGGAAAAGTGCCTGAGCAACCTGATCTCTGCTTTGAGCAGGGTGTTGGACTGGGCGACCTCCACTTTGGTGTCCCTCCCAAAATGAATTTTTTTATGATTCTATGAACATAATCAACTGAAAACCACATGTATTCCTCAAAGAAAAGCAGATTCCTAAGGAAAAAGTCTCCAAAGGTGAAGTTGCAGGTAACATCTAACAAGCCAAGCCCCCACACATATAAAAGAAACCCCTAGGGAGCGCTAGTGACCAGGAGCGCCATGAATAGGGAGGGCAAACAGGGTGTGGCATGTCATCAAGGGTGTGGCGTGGCAGTTTGCATGGAAGGGTGCACAGGAAGGGCACTGAAGCCCTGCTGGCTCAACCAGAGAGCAATAGTATCTACCCAGCAGAAGGCCATGTCCTCTCTAAACTCTGTACCTGCCACAACTGACGCAGCTTTGCAGACAGAGCTCCAATGGGAACATGCTGCCACCCAGGTGTCAGGCTGCAGGGTGTGCCCTACTCTTATGCCAGTACCAGATGGCTGTAGTGAGTACACCTGTGGGAGGTGCGCCCAGGTAGAGGAACTCCTCAGCTTAGTGGCAGAGCTCCAGGAGGAGGTGAGTAGGTTGAGGAGTATCAGGGAGTCTGAGAAGGAGATTGACTACTGGAACTGCACCCTACCATCCCTGGGACAGATCTGTCAGGCAGACAGGACGCATGATACAGAGGATTCCCTATCCTCTCTTCACCCGGCAGAGCGCGGTGACTTAAGGGATGGGGGGAATGGTGACAAGTTCCTGCCTGGCGCAGCAAGCGCATCACCTCTGTGACTACCTCACCTCCCCCTCACCAGCTCTTCTCCAGACGTCTTCTCTGAAGCACGACACCATCTCATGCTGGGCAATGGCAGGGCTCGTTGGCTGAGGTCCTCATGAGCCTTGCTGCTGCGCTTGCAGTGATGAGTCACCCAGATGGTTCCTTCTGATCCCTGGCTGCACTGCTGGTGCTCCCCAAAAGCCCCAGGATGTCTGCTTCACCCCTGCTGACCCCCCAGCGCTCTCAGTTGGGATGAATGCCAGCCCTTTCCACAGGAGCAGACTGCCTCATGGCTGAAGGTGACCTGCTCGGCCCTTTTTCTGTTGTGTGTGGTGTCCGCTTTACCCCTTCGCTCCACCACACACAGTGCTTCAGATGTTTTCATGGACTGCAGCATCTTCTGCTTGTTTCTCCCACCAGAAATCAAAGTCATGCCCCAGCCTGGCAGCCCTTGTGGCTTATCCAACACCAAGACTTACATCGTATTAATCATGAGATTAACCCATGGGTTAATAACCCATAAGGTAAGATACCTACATGCACTGAGTATAAACTGGGGCTATGGTGTGAAAAGTGATGTCTTCTGCTAGCAGTTAACTTGTATGGAGGACATCATGTGCCCCATACTTACATGGATTTGCTTCTATTATTTTCAACACATATGCAGATACCCAGTCTTGGCTCCATCTCACCTAACTAGGGAGGCCTTATGATTCACTGTCATTACATTTAGTAGATCTCTGAACAAACTTTAAAATATCAAGATTCCAGGGCACAAAAGCTCTTTTATAGCCTTCTTTCACAATTAAGCTTGTGCTGCATTCTTGCCATTTTGAAATGACCCTTGTCTTGAACACTGTATCTTGTGATGTGTAAATTGACAACAGGAAAAGGTTTCTAAACTAACATAACTCATTATTGATAATACAATAGTTGTATGTTTTATCTACAGATCTCTGATCTAGGGAGGCATTATTTCTTAGAGCCTTTACCATAGCAAGGGAGAAACACTGCAGAGTATTATTCAACATTATTGTGTATGAACAGCACATTATTTTACAATATTTTCATAACATGAGTCTGTTCCAGCACTCTTAACCGATGGCTGCAAATTCCCGCTTGGCACCGCGTTTCAAAGTGGCAGCTATAATCTCCCCAGTCCTCACATGCATTTCTCATCTCATCTGAAATGCACGTATTTATACATAGTCTGGCATGACTCCAAGGAATCTGTTATAATTTATCAAGCAAATATTGCGCATTCAGAAATTGTCTGCATACTTACCTACACAATGGGCTCCTCTGCTACATGAACTCCCTTGAGACAGCTCTTTCCCCAGTCCCCCCCAGCCTCTCCTCCTGTTTCCTTGTTTATCCTCCCGCACACCAGCATTTCTGGCCGCGCACCTCCACGTTCTGACATGACTTTTTGGGAACAGCGGGTTGCACTGTCTGCTGAGCCGTTCATCCCTCATTGTGTGCATGTGCGGTGCTGGAGGAGTGTATCTTCATTTCACAAAGAAAAGCCTATTTATTTTTCTAGACTCTTTATAGCACATGGGTAAGAGATGCTGAGGTCAGTCAAATCCCTGTTGAATTTGCAAAGTGGCTGCTTTAATTTAAGCAAGGAAAACCTTGTCTTCCATCACGGTTCTTTTCGTAACAGACCTATAATCCTTGTATAAATTATACTTCATTTCATACACCATACTAATTACATAACTGATACTCCAGGAGTAGGTTTCACTAATCCGGCCCATGTAAAGCTCTGACTAAACCAGTCCCATGGCCTTTTTCCCAAAAGCTCACTCTTCCCATGCAAACCCACTCCCAGCATTCCTCTCCTTCCCCAGAAGCCTTTAAAAACACACGGCTCAGCCATGCAAAATAATTGTTCTGGTTTTATTTATGCCGCAGGAGTGAATGCCAGCATGGCAGGACCCAGGCTGGGCACTGCGGTCACCCTCAGCTACAGCCACGGTTCTAGCAATACAGGGCACCCCTGTGGTTTTCCCAGAGTGGGGGGTGGAGAAGGCAAGGAAGTCTCCCTCTTCTTCAACACAGAGACAGCAGCAGGATCCCCTCCATCCATTGCAGAGATGGAAAAACATATAGGAGAAATACTTCTTTCAGCTTTCAGGATTTCTCCCTCTTTCAAATTACCTTGCATGTCCTAGCGGGTGAGAGGTAGCACCCAAGTAACCACTGCAGAGCAAACAGGGCATATGCAGTGACTCCCATCAAAGCAGCTGTGTCAGCTGAGGCTGGGCAGAGGAGGATGTGTGGTTGGAACACGAGAGGCATGGAGGAGAGGGGAAGGATTTGTAGGAGAGGCTTTCAGTGAAGAAATGAACTATTGTGTTTTTTTAAAATAAAAATTATTTGTAAGGTCATCATCAGCAGGTGCACTGGGACTCCTGTTTGGGAGGGAACAGCAATTAGGCTTGCAATTAGTAACAATAAATGAGAATGTTTACAGCTGTGCAAGCTTGCTGCCCCACTCTGCTCCTATATTCAGGTGGGTGCATCTGTGGCAATGTCAATCTGTGTTAGATGTATCCCAAAGTTATTAGTGCAGCCCTATCAAGAAGGCACATCTGTTCTTGCTTATATTGAGCCCATGTGTTCCATCTTCTCTTCACAGCTGTGAGGGGCTATTTTCTCAAAATGGAAGCTTAGAGATGCACCTGAAGGTAACAACTTCATCTAAAAAGCTGGGCTGCATGTATAAGCCTAAAGAGTTTGTCCATATGGATATATAGGATAGATATTGGTGCTGCTCTCAGCCACCCTAAGCCATGTGAATCCCAGTTCCTGTCTATATTTCACTTTGAGGTTAGCACCAAAGTCTTCTACGTTGTACTTTGTATTTCTTGACCATGGCACTGAGATGTTTAGCATTCTCTTTCATGAAGCTGGTCTGTGGGCTTGTCGCTTCTTCTGAGCTTGTCTCTGCTGCTGAGACAGCTGTTGAGAGTTACTGTGTTGATGATTGATGGAAATGGGCTTTGCAGGAGTCTGAAGGTCAGTTTGAACTAGCAAGATAGATATAGTCACAGTGCTTCCTTGCAGTGCCCAGACTGCTGCAGGAAGAGAGGTGGTTTTTCCATCAGCCAGTCTTCAAGACTTTTCAAACTTCTCAAGAATATTTGTCAAACCCTTTTGATACTGATTTTCTGCTGTGACTGTGTGTGAAAGCTGCAGGGGAGGTGCCTTTGTAACATCCACACAGAGACACACAAGGGGAAGAACGGTTCTTGTTAACAATTAATCTTCCCCTCTGGAGTGTGGATGAAAGAATGTTGTAGCATAAAAGGGATATGAAGTCAAAGGACCAAAAATATAGCAGATGTGAACTTGCAGAGCTCCCCTTTCAGCCAGATTTTGCTCTCAGTTCCTTCCTATACTACAGGCACTGCAGTGCCATCAGTTTGAGTATTATTCCTTTCTTTTTTTGTTGTTGTTTGTTTGCATGAAGGCCTTTGACTTTGGTATCAAACTGTAGGTCTCATCACACCAGGACATTGAACATACATGTAAGAAACTCGGTAGCCAGTGGCTTGGACTCCACAGTACAAGAAAACACTTGGACATGAAACTCAAGAATATTTTTTTCCCCTTAAGTATGCATTTCTTTTGCTTTGTAGGATCATTTTTATAGTTCTTTTCAGGACATAAAGAACATGTTAGCCCTGGATATACATGGTGAAGTGAGTGCATCTGAATTTAAGTACTGGAAAGTGTCCTGGTTTCGGCTGGGACAGAGTTAACTCTCTTCTTAGTAGCTGGTACAGTGCTGGGTTTTGGATTTAGTGTGAGAATGATGTTGATAACACGCTGATGGTTTAGTTGTTGCTAAGGAGCGCTTATCTTAAGCCAAGGACTTTCCAGTTTCCCATGCTCTGCCAGCAAGCAGGTGTGCAAGAAGCTGGGAGGGAGCATGGCCAGGGCAGCTGACCCCAACTAGCCAAAGGGCTATTCCATACCATGGAACCTCATGCCCAGTATATAAACTGGGGGGAGTTGGCCGGGAGGCGTGGATTGTGGCTCTGGCATCGGTCAGTGGGTGGTGAGCAATTGCATTGTGCATCACTGGTTTTTTTTTTCCTTCCCCCCCCCTCCTTTTTTGTTATATTCCTTTTCATTACTATTATTATTATTATATTTCATTATTTCTATTGTTAGTATTATATTTTACTTTAGTTATTAAATTGTTCTTATCTCAACCCACGAGTTCTTCCTTCTTTCCCGATTCTCCTCCCCATCCCACTGGGAGCAGGGGGAGGGGGACAGGGAGTGAGGGAGCAGCTGTGTGGTGCTTGGCTGCTGACTGGGGTTAAACCACGACAGAAAGGATTGTGCTTGGACTAGCGTGACAGGTGTCTCTCCATCAACAACCATCCTAGATATTTTCAGAGATACAGGTGCTTTGGGGAATGCGCTGGAGCCTGAGATCGTAGTATTTGGGCAGGATGATTGGATCTGCCCTTGCTGGCAAGAGGAGCAAGGTTGGCTCAGGTTTACCTGTAGCTGTAGTTGGTCTCTGTGGGACTCCTTGGAGCCAGGTTACAGTTTCCCTTGCTGGCAGTTATACTGAAGTGGAGGTGAATAGTGCTGAGTGACTGGGGAGTAAGGGGTGTTGGCTCATATTGTAGAGAAAAAGACTTGGAAACATGCAGACAACACTGGTAAGTGTCCTGACAGCTACAAGCAATCAAACAACTCGCTGTCTACCTTTGTTTCTTTGCTTTGAGGGTTATTTTGAAAAAGAGATTTCTTCTGTGGGATCAAACCAACATTTCCCACAGGGCTGGGGAAAGTGGAAGGTAAATGGTGGAGAGAAGGCTGGCATGAGTATCATGAGTCAAACTGCAAACAGTGTCCAAAGAAAGAAACCAAAGAGACAAAGTTGGAAGCTTCCCTCAGACTACTCTTTCTCCCATTCCTCACCCTTAGCTCAGAAGATCCCAAGTAAATGGTGGCAGGTCCCCGAGGTGTGCCATGCTTGCCAGCAAGCCTTGGCTGTGTTGAAGCAGGGTGGAGTTGTTGAAGCCAGCCTACTGCCTCTCTTCAGGTTTCTGTGTTCAGACTGAAACAAGGTCAACTTCAGCTGTTACCACAGTTAGTTAAAATAATGGATTTCTTTGGGGTTATACAAGTATCACGTGGTACCCAAGGATCAAAGCTGAAAGGCGACTGTGTGACAGGGGTGTTGCACCCAGATTTTTGCAATCTTCTACCTCCTAGGCATAGAATATTATCCGGGCATCTTTGCCATACGCACTCAGAAGTGCTCTCCCTGGCAGTGGTGGGATCTCTGCTTTATTCAGCATGTAAGATTCAACCTTGGTGGGCTTGTTGGTGAGAAATTATTCTGGTTTCAACACTACCCTGTTGCACCCAGGACTCCTGCATGGAGCTTCCTGTGCTCTTTCCTGCCTCTGGTCTGGTGCCTCTTTCTGCAGGTCAGTCTCACTTGAATTTGTTCTTCAGGAGCTGTTTCCTGCCATGGCAGAGCATCTTCAGCTGTAGCCTCCCATACTGTGGAGCTGATGCCACACCACTGGAGACTGGAGTATTTCTTTGTAACTTTTTTTGTCTTTCTCTGAGCTATTCCCTTTATTTTATCTGATCATAAAAATAAGAATAGACAAAAGCCAAGCACTGATGTGCAGTTCTGCAGTTTCCCAGATCTCACAGAGGAAGCACCAGCGCTCCTATATTATGCACTTTTGACTGGAGTGCAGTGATATCCTAACTTTGCAATTACTATTTCTTCCTCCAGTAGCAGTTGCTTCCCTGATCTAGATGGGGATAAGTTAGGAGGGTGTTATTCAGCTGTGGCTGTGCCCTGTGTGCTGCAGTGGCCAGTATTAATGGGGGGAAGCCCCATCTGCATCTGGCTTTTCCACAGAACGTAAATCATGAGCTGAGAAGTCTGATAAGGGAACAAGAGCACAATTGGAGGGGTTGATAAATTCCTCAACTTTCACCATCGAGTTTAATGCAAGTGGCTAGAAAATGTATCCACCTCCAACTTCTTGTGCTAGCCTGGGCATCCTGTGCTCATCAAGTGGTACAGACATTTTGAATGGTTATTGCCAATTTCAGACAGCCCCCACATGTTGTCTGCATGCGAAGAGATCTTCAAACAGTTTTGCCAAATATTTTTCTATCAAAGTCTGTAATGTAATTGATGTTGAAACCTTTTGTGAAACAGCTTTGATTTTTGACAAAAATCTCAGCATGAAAAGTGCAAATTAAATAACCTAGTGTAGTTCTGAGAAACAGCTGAAGAACAAAGAAAATAATTTTTACTTTCACCACACTCTTAATTTACTCTGTTTCTGCCTTTTTAAATCTCCACTTTTCCCCTCTTTTTTTAATATCTTCCCACTTTTCCAGTGGGATGACAAGAGAAACCATTCCATAAAAGCAAAAAGCAAACCACTTTTTCTTCACATTTTAAAACTTGAAGTGAAAACTGGTACTTGATGTGAAACAAATGTTAGTTTTAGTTTGATATTTTATGTAAAGAAACCAGACACTTGAGCGTGGGGAAAGAGGAGGGGAGGGAAAGAAGTCACATTTTCCATCAGGTACCCTTAAGGTATCTCGACCATAACGTCGATGTCCAATTTTCGAAACGCAACTTTGAAGTAAAGGAGAACAGCAGCTGCCAGTCTCCTCTGACTCTTTCAGCACCCTCCTTCGATTGCTCAGAACAGAGCAATTTGTTTTCCTCACCTCATTTTCAAAATTCATACAAAGGAAATTATTGGCGCTAGGCCTGTGCAAGGGAATAAGCAAGGGCTGCAGCAGGGGGTTGCAGCTCTTGGTAGCTCTCCTCTAATCTGCGACAGGGACCTGGAGGCTCCGTGGTCATTTGTACCACTAAACACTAGAGCTGGGCACTGGGGAGTACAGGACAGATGCAGCACTTTTGCCCTGAGCGACCTCCTGAGTGTCACTGCTCTGCCCTGCGGGCTCAGTGCAAGCGCGCCGTGCAGTATGTGGCTAGCAATATCATTACTCCACTGCTTGTAAAAAAGCACATTCCTTGCCATGCAAATAAGAGTCAAACCTGAAGATTATAACTGCCAAATGTTTTTCTGAATAACTTTTAGACTGTAAGACCCTCTTTACTGTAAGACCCTCTTTACAGCAGACCAGTTGAAATAAAAGGTCCTCTCTCCCAAGTTTGGGCATGAGTGTGCAGAGCTTGCCCAGCTTGCCTTGGCTCCAGCCATTGGCACTGTCTGGAGTCCTCAGAGGAGGCTCTCATGCCTGGGAGAGAGCTGCAAAACCTAGACAAACAGCAGTGTTTGCCTCCTAAGCTGTGGACAAGGATCTCCACCTCCGAGGAGGAACTGCGAAATGATGAATGGCACAAGCGTAACAGCCCAAGAGCTCTCTGTTCAGATTTCTGCCATGGTTTGCCCATGTCTGCTGCTTAGCCCAGATGCTCTTTCATATATTGGCTCACACTGCACCAAGGAAAGCGGAGAGAAATTTTCCACCATTCAGGGTTCAGCTGCAGCAACGTGAGAGCCCTACTGTGAAACAGCTTCCAACTGGTAGCAGGGTTTTCAGCACAGTGTCATCTAACCCTTCTGGGATCAAGTGTTGGGAAAGCAGTCCAGAGAAATGCAACGTCTCAACCAACCAGTGGTGCTACTTAGATAAGATGCATCCTGAGAAATATACTCGAGCTGACATTTAGGGATCTGTCCTGGTTTCAGCTGGGATAGAGTTAATTTTCTTCCTAGTAGCTGGTACAGTGCTGGGTTTTGGATTTAGTGTGAGAATGATGTTGATAACATGCTGATGGTTTAGTTGTTGCTAAGGAGCGCTTATCTCAAGCCAAGGACTTTCCAGTTTCCCATGCTCTGCCAGCAAGCAGGTGTGCAAGAAGCTGGGAGGGAGCATGGCCAGGGCAGCTGACCCCAACTAGCCAAAGGGCTATTCCATGCCATGGAACCTCATGCCCAGTATATAAACTGGGGGGAGTTGGCCGGGAGGGGTGGATCGCTGCTCTGGCATCAGTCAGTGGGTGGTGAGCAATTGCATTGTGCATCACTTGTCTTTTCTTGGGTGTTATTTCTCTTTTTTTTGTTATATTCCTTTTCATTACAATTATTATTATATTATTCTTAGTTAGTAGTGTATTTTATTTTACTTTAGTTATTAAACTGTTCTTATCTCAACCCATGAGTTTTACCTTTTTTTTTCCTCCTCCTCCCCACCCCACTGGGAGGGGGGAGAGGGAAGCAGTTGTGTGGTGCTTAGTTGCTGGCTGGGGTTAAACCACAACATCCCTGTCCTGGTTTCGGCTAGGACAGAGTTAATTTTCTTCCTAGTAGCTGGTATAGTGCTGTGTTTTGGATTTAGTAGGAAAATAACGTTGATAACACCCTGATGTTTTCAGTTGTTGCTAAGTAGTGTTTATCCTAAGTCAAGGATTTCTCAGCTTCTCCTGCCCAGCCAGCAAGAAGGCTGGAGGGGCACAAGAAGCTGGGAGGGGACACCACCAGGACAGCTGACCCAAACTGGCCAAAGAGCTATTCCATACCATATGACATCATGCCCAGTATATAAACTGGGGGGAGTTGGCCGGGAGGGCGGATCGTGGCTCGGGAATTAACTGGGCATCGGTCAGCGGGTGGTGAGCAATTGCATTGTGCATTGTGCATCACTGGTGGGGGTTTTTTTGTTGTTGTTTGTTTATTTTTTTTCCCTTCCTCTCCCTCCTTTTTGTTATATTCCTTTTCATTACTATTATTATTATTGTATTTCATTATTACTATTGTTAGTATTATATTTTACTTTAGTTATTAAACTGTTCTTATCTCAACCCACGAGTTTTACTTTTTTTTTTCCCCCTCTTTCCTCCTCCTCACCCCACTGGGAGGGGGAAGGGGGAAGCGGCTGCGTGGTGCTTAGTTGCTGGCTGGGGTTAAACCACGACAATCCCTAGTGGTTATAATTTTATGAGGGTCATTCCTACACTGCAAGACTACTGGAGAAACGTTAAATCAGCACTGCTTTTACCAGGTTTCTGAAAAAGCCTCATTGATTGGGCATTGATTTTGTAAAATGAAAAAACAGCTGTGATTCAGCCCTACACATCCAATGGATCAGGTTAAATTATTCCAGTCTGAGCCCATCTTGAAAATAAACATTTTCCTCCCCATTTAATTTGTTGCATATGGTTCATTTCTCCTAATCATCATCTGGGCAGAGAAAAAGCTGCTGTGACTGACAGCATGGAGACCAACAGATGGTGCTGTTTCTGTTCAAGTGAGACCTAGAGGAAATAAGCCTATTCAGTGGCATTAGAGACTAACTTCATCTCTTCATTTTAGCTCCCTTTTTTTTTGTGATGAGCTCTGTCAATACCTTCTAAATCAAGCACTCAGATACACACCAACTTTAAATTAAAAAAAAAAAACCAAAACAACCCAAAACATTTCTAGGCTTGCGTTCTTTACCGATATTTCTCACAAGTTTAAAAGCAAATGGTTTCTCACACAAGCATCGGTAAGGGTGCTGCAGTACCCAGCAACATATTCATGGTGCAAAATTCCCTAGCGATTGCTCAAGGATGGTACTACTCACTACGTTGTACCATGTAATGCATATGGGAGGCTAAAAAGCATAGCTGGTTTCACAAGAACAAGAGCAAAATAAGTTAGTTGCTTGAGTGCGTATCCAGAGTAATTATAGATATTACTTTGAAATGGATTGGCATAAGTGGAAATACTGTGTCTGGGTAATTTAGATAAAAAGCGCTCAGCAAGTTCCTACCTTGGATTTCCCAGAGAATGAATTTTCTACACCCCATTTTTTCTGCGCAGTCAAAACGCAGCAGGGCTGGCAAGAAAAGCCCCAGTAATCCTGATGCGCAAGAAATCTCCCATGTAAAGGAGAATTTCAAGCTGTTCATTTATGGTTTTGGTTGTCTATCCTAGTTATCTCTCTGTTTTCTAAACTTTCTCTTTCCCCCTCAGAAGCAATGACCTCCCAGCTCTGCCCATCACAGCACAGGTTACAGAGCAGATCAGACTGAGAAGGCATTACCTTGGGGCCTTCCATGTGGATGCACTTTCCTGCATTTGACTGCTTGTCAAGTTAAAGGTCAGCACTTGAGCAAATGTCAGAGTGGTTCCCAGCAGGGCACAGAGGGCCTCCTTCTTACCTCCCATTTCCTTTATTCCTGTTAGACATATCTCAGAGCCTGGTGCAGGCCAAGGTGAATCAAATCATATTTTTTTGCTATTAGCAAAACTGTAAATGGAAATCTTCACCACCTGGCTGATCTGAAGCTTACGCCCAGCATATCTGACCAACACAGTTGCTCAGACACATCTTCCTCTTGTGGGCCAGAGGCAGTTTCTGAATGACCTTCACAAGCCGCTCTGAGATGCGACTTAGTGTCAAATTCCCAAATTCTCCCTGGCCCGTGGGGCCAGCGGCAGCTTCTTCAGCCCCTCCAGCATCCTACCTGCTGTGCACAGAGTTAGGGCTCCTGATGTAACCCCAGACCAGGAAAGCAACATAAATGCTTTGCTGAGTTAAGGTAGATGAAAACACAGGTTTAAGGACTTTCATAAACTGGGACCAGAATTGGAAGTTTGGTGCTACCACTGAGTGGCAGGGATTTGCTTAGTACTTCAGAGGCTTCAGTCATTATTTTCATCACATATGTTTTGCAAAAATGGATCTTTAAAAAAACTGAGAGAAACTAACTTTGCCATAAGTGAGCCTGATGTTAAAACACTTCTTGGTGCTAATTGTATTGATCAGTAATTAAAATGAACTCTTCCCTGCCAACCCAAGTGGGTAAAGTGGTTGGAGATATCCTGGTGTGTGATGTTATTTCCCAGGGAAGGGATGGAAGTGTCAGAGCAGAAGCAGAGAAAGTTTTCCTTTTCGAGGAGGAGCCTTCTTTGGCTGCAGGAGCTGAAGGTGGTGAAAGACAAGCACCCAATGCAGGGAGCTCTGCCACAACCATCACCCACTTCGCTATGCTGCAGGTATCATTTCACCAAGGTCCTGTGCACTCGTGGGGCTCTCTCTTATCTCAAAAGCTCTGGTCACAGGAGAGAGCCCTGCTGTCCGTGTGTGTGAGAGAGACTAAGTACTTTAGTCTGCTTGAGCTTCACGTGTTTTTTATCACAAAGCTATAAATGAGTTAATCAAATTTTGACACAAACTCGATGTTCAGGTCTGTGAACTTGCATTAAACCATGAGCTTTTGGCTTGTAACAGTAGAAAAAGACAAGTAAGTTTTGCAGCGATTTTTTCCAGCCCTATTTCACACCAGGGCTCAGACCAATGTGTAAACTGGTGATGATCTGTAAATGTTCAAAGGCTGTCCAGCTTCCACAGGAATGGCTGTGACTTGTAGCACAGAGCAATGGAGACAGTGATATAAAACCTACATCCTTCCTGGATGTAGATTCTGTTCTTCACTTCAATATATGAAGAAGAGACAAAATTCAAATCAATGAGAGCCACAGCATGAACCATGAGCAAGACACTTTACCTACAGCTTTCAACATGGATTTCTGAAGTAAGGTATTAAAGCCATGGGTGGATGGATGAATGGCAAAAGCTGTTCTTACTACATTTACAGGGTACAGAGTAAGGAGATCCTATGGATGAGGTATGAATTAGAGGCTTCATGTAAAGTCTCTGAATCTGAATGCCAGTTTTCTACCCTTCAGGGTTGGAATGAGGGTTATTTAGTAGGTAAATGCATTGCTCCTTGATCCCATTCCTTTGAACGCATGCAGTCTGACATTTGGAAGGCACTCCTGGAGTATCAGGTGGTTCATACAGAAGTGATATTCTGTTCCCATGCTATCAAAATTGGGTTTGTCCCTAACTTCAATACATTTGATCCCTCCCCCAGTATTATTATGAATCCCACTGCCATGAATAGGCTTACAGTGTTGTAGCTTTTGCTCTGGACAGCTTCTTTCAAGTTAGCAAGGAAGGACACTCAGGAAGATACTGGAAGAAAATGGGGGATAACTCACCCATACCCACTCCTGCAATGCAACGCGGAGCCAGCACAGGGAGAGCAGCTGCCCCGCAGCTGCCTGCAGTGCTTGCCAGCAGCACACTCCAGCTGGCACAAGTGGCTGACCGCTCCCTGGCAACATCCTCCTGCAGATCCAATTGCCATGTCTGATGCCAGGTTCAGTTCCAGTTTTTCCTCAATTAAAAGGGATGTGTGGTCTCACTGGGCAGGATCAGTCTCCTCTGTCAGCAAGCTGCACGCATGCTACGCACTCTGGGTGTGGAGACAAGCTGGGCTGCCTCCTGGCATGGCCCCTCTCTCTATCGATGGAGCTTACACCAAATATGAATATTTTAGATAGCTGAATCTGGCTTCAGCTGAAATGTTTCTTTCCCCTTTTTCACCCTTCCTTCCCTCCCTCCGATGGTCCCAGTGCATCACTCCACTGCAGGGGGTCCACACTGGGCAGTGCTGGGCAGTACTGATCCTGTGGCAGCTCCTGCTCCTCTGCTCACTGCAAGTGTAGCACATTAAGGTCCTAGTTGCTTTGATAGTAAAGTAAGGTCAGACCACTAGAAATTCTGGTCCTTTTGGGGTTTCCCCTCCCCAAAAGCAAACACTTCCCCTTTGTGGTGCCCATCATAGCAGGACCCCATGTTGCACTGCAGGTTCCTGCAGGGCATGAACCTCAGTTTGGATGCAAAAATGAATCTACAGCAAGACCTCAGACCAAGCCAGGCAGAGTGCTTCTCTCCTGCCAGGCAGGGTGGACACCTTTAGTCCCCATCTCTGCTGCTCATCTTTGCTCTGTCTGCGTAACCTCCTGGCATACTTCTGCTGGTGGGGATTCATTTTTCCTGGTTTTCAGGAAAATACATGCTTGCCTGTTGTGTAGGTGTGGTGGGTTGACCTTGACTGGCCACCAGGTGCCCACCAAGATGCTCTATCACTCCCCCTCCTCAGCTGGACAGGGGAGAGAAAATATAACGAAAGGCTCGTGGGTCGAGATAAGGGCAGGGAGATCACTCAGCAATTACCGTCACGGGCAAAACAGAACCGACTTGGGGAAATTAATTTAAATTATTACCAATCAAATCAGAGTAGGATAATGAGAAATAAAAACCAAATCTTAAAACACCTTCCCCCCACCCCTCCCTTCTTCCCGGGCTCAACTTCACTCCCAACTTCTCTACCTCCTCCTCCCGAGCGGCGCAGGGGGATGGGGAATAGGGTTTGTGGTCAGTTCATCACACATTGTCTCTGCTGCTCCTTCCTCCTCACACTCTTCCCCTGCTCCAGCGTGGGGTCCCTCCCACGGGAGACAGTCCTCCATGAACTTCTCCAACGTGAGTCCTTCCCATGGGCTGCAGTTCTTCACGAACTGCTCCAGCATGGGTCCCTTCCACGGGGTGCAGTCCTTCAGGAACAGACTGCTCCAGCGTGGGTCCCCCGCAGGGTCACAAGCCCTGCCAGCAAACCTGCTCCAGCCTGGGCTCCTCTCTCCACGGGGTCACAGGTCCTGCCAGGAGCCTGCTCCAGCATGGGCTCTCCATGGGGTAACAGCCTCCTTCGGGCATCCCCCTGCTCCGGCGTGGGGTCCTCCCCGGGCTGCAGGTGGATATCTGCTCCACCGTGGACCTCCATGGGCTGCAGGGGGACAGCCTGCCCCACCATGGTCTTCCCCACGGGCTGCAGGGGAATCTCTGCTCCAGCGCCTGGAGCACCTCCTCCCCCTCCTTCTTCCCTGACCTTGGTGTCTGCAGAGTTGTTCCTCTCACATCTTCTCACTCCTCTCTCCGGCTGCAATTGCTGCTGTGCAGTAACTTTTTCCCCTTCTTAAATCTGTTATCCCAGAGGTGCTACCACCATCGCTGATGGGCTCAGCTTTGGCCAGCAGCGGGTCCATCTTGGAGCCAGCTGGCACTGGCTCTGTTGGACATGGGGGAAGCTTCTGGCATCTTCTCACAGAAGCCACCCCTGTAGCCCCCCCGCTACCAAAACCTTGCCATGTAAACCCAATACACTAGGACACAGGTAATCTGTGCAACGTGCTGTTTCAAGAGGTGGGGGAAAATGGGGTAAGGACCAATGGCAGAAAATCCCATCAGCTGGAGCACATGGTAAGGATATCACACCGAGACTTTCAGAAGTTACTTGAAAGGATTCAATTTCCTTTTCAGAGGTACCCTGAGAAACACAGTTTTTCTTCGAAAAAAAAATTTACCTAAAAGGCACATCTGTGGCTAGTCTCCTGGATCAATTTTATCAGCAGATAGGTGAAAGTGAGTTTCCAAGAGGAGCTGAAAGCTGCTACCCTGGGGAGAGGGGGTAAAATGAAGATTTGCCCCAGCCCCACTCCCCCGGCCCCCCCTCAGCTGGTGGGGAAGGAGGGGGAATGACCTTGGCCAGCCCCGTCTTGGATCCCTGCTGCCCCGGTGGGGCTGTGGTCTGCTGGCTTTCCCCCGGGCAGGCAGGCTCTGCTGGCTTTGCTGCTGCAACAGCAGATATATCGCCAATGGCGGCTGTGCGGTACAGAGTTTCTCTCTTGCACGCCTCTGCGATGCTGCTGCCATCTTTCAGGCTGCATCCTGGCAGCTGCCTGCTTCACCCATGCCTACAGCTGGCCACAGGGTGCAGCAAAATAAATGTGCTGATCGCAATGATAGCCTTGTTTTTCCTACGTATCATCCTTATAACTCAGCCTAAAGGTGGAGGCATAGGCTGGGCTTGCTGCCTTGTGCATCAGGAGCATCTCTGCTCAGAGATTTGCTAACAATCCTGTGGCTGAGCCTTTCATAATACTACTCAGGTTTCTTTCCCACCAGAAACTGAATTCGACATTACTGATGAAGTTAATAGAAATTACAGACATGGAGTGAGACTTGTTGAGCAAAAGTGTCCCACTGCAGAAGATCTTTTGGCCATAATTCAGTGTCCCATCTGTTTTTCTTATGAACTAATGAGCAACATCAAAATCAGATCAGTAAATTTAACGTCTGCTTTAGCAGCTTCCATGTCCTGAGGTTTCTGAGGCTTTTCTAAAGATGTGTTAGAGAAATAAGGTCTCTATTTCTCTCCAAAGCCTGTGTTGGCTAAATGAATCTGAGCTCTATATGAAAAAATTACACCTCCTATGAACCCATCCAGACTTCTGTACTTGTTAATTTTAAATTGCCAAAGGTGCCAAGATGAATGACTTCTCTAAAAAAAAAAATATTAAAGCCATTTTTTCTCCTAAATAGAAACAGTAATGAACCAACAAGAAAGCAAATTAATTTATACACCTTAGGGGTATATACCCCTTTGGCAGGGTCAGTGTCACCTGAAACAGGCAATGGGGCAGCTCTGACAGCCTTTCACTGACCTGCCTCTGGTTATGGTGGGTGTATGCGGCTTACACTGTGTTGGAGGGGATGAATTGCATTATACAAGGTCCTCAGTCACTTGTGTGAATTTTAGTTTTATGTTACAGAAAAATAAGCTTTTTGGCTATTCTATTTGTCGACAAAACTCCTGCAGGATCCATACATGGGAAGAGCAAAGCAAAGGATCCTGCTGTCCTTGGTGGTAGGGTACAGAGCAATTAGTAGAGTAACTGACATTGTGCAGATCATGTCACTGTAGACTTGAGAAACGACTAACCCTTGTTAAAAGCAATGAGCCAGACAGGGAAAGAGGGGAGTGAGGCAAAGTGTAAGAAATTGTCCAGTTCAAGAGAGTTCACAGCTTTCCTCACAGTGCACCTATGAAAGCTCAGGGAGAGCCAGAACTGCTCTGCGAAGGAATTATCCATGATCCTACAACCCTATGGCCATCTCAGATGGAAACACCACTGTCTGCATCTGGGCCACCACCAAAAAGGCCATTCTAACCCTGTTTTGGATTATCCCAGAGCATCAGCCTTACCAAGAAAGTGGCAGGACACTACTCCAGTGCTGCTAGCAGAAAGAATTTGGGGAAATCCTATAACGCTTGTAGGCCTAAAGGGCAAAAACCTTAGGTAGCATTGCTTTTCCACTTATTTTTTTACAATGTCTGCTGAACTGCAGTCTGTATTTGATTTATGCCATGACAGAACATTTTATTCATCTTGTCAATGTGCGTGGTTGTGCTCATGGAAATCTACTCACATGATGCATCTTCCCTCCAGGGTAGCGCACCGCAGGCTGAACACACTGCCTCTCTGTGCCTGACCTGGTCACGATAGCAGGAGAAGGGACTTCTCCAGGGTTGAAAGACACCCTTCACATCACCTGGCTAACACTGAAATGATCATAGCTCTCAGAAGCACCTTTGGCTCTGTACAGCACCTATTCCTACCAACACTGTCTCCTGAAGAGACTATACTAACATTTGGCAGGTTACAACATCACTCGATATATAGCCATATTGCTCAGGTCTTTAATTTTGACCCCCCCTCAGTAATTTGGATCCCCAATTACAAATGTCTGGACAATATGCAGTGATGTCTGCATTCGCAGGGAGCCTGAGATGAGGCAGATGACATATAAACTGCCTCTCTTATGTCAAGAACATTTAAAGAAGACAGTCTGTGGCTACTCAAGTCTCAGACATGGAGGCAGAGTGCGGCAAGGAGCCCAGGAGCTGGCAGACTGCTCTTTTGCCTTTGATACAGTGAAGACTTCAATTAACACGGACACCTGAAACAGCAGGAGGAGAAGTAAGTATGCCTATGGCACTGCTAGAGACCTGAGGTGTCCAGCCAAAACATTTAGGTCTAGCTTGCTTTTATTTCCACTTCACTCACTCTGAATCAGCCCAAGGGCTGTCATAAGGGGATGAACATTTGGTAAAAAATGTGGCTGCCAAAAACTGGACAACCTCCTGGAAGTCTTGCAAGAGCTGTACCCTCAACCAGAGGGAGTCATTACTGACAGTCTTGAGACCGAAGGCCTGGATGTGGTTGGTAACAGGTCTAGAAATGGTCTGTAAACGTGTGGAACATTGTAGGAACATCCATCCTTTCCTATGGATGAATAAGGAATTCCTCAAGTGTATAAAGCCATAATCTTTTGCAAATGCCATAAAAAAACCACCGTGATGATATAATTTCTTTTTCAAACTATATTTTTTTTTCTCCTTGTGAAAGTGAATATTTATAAACCAAATTAGGAAAACAAACACAGCTTTTGCCTTGCAGGAAGCTCATTCTTTTCTGTTATAAATGGCACTAGTTGGCTGGACTTTTACCCAGCAAGGGCTGCCAGCTCTGTAAGAGAGGTTACTCTTCTCTCCAGTCAATGTGGCTCTTTCCCAGTTATTATTACAGCATATATTTTAAAAAATATTTTTAGCTCAAACAGGCAGGCAATGAATGAAAGTGAATGTGCCAGATGTCCCTCTCAATTCTATCCAGTCCCATTTTCTGCCTCTTCTGGGGTAAACAGATGCCTATGGATTGGGTATTTATCAGAAACCTTTTACAAGGGGAAGAAATGAAGCAAAAAGCTAGGCCTGCAGCACACCACAGCTGCTGGCTTTACATACTAGGTTGGCATCTGGCCTGGGTTGTTCTGATAAGCCTAACCTTTTTCCCTCTTTCTAGGGCTGGCTTCTTAGCTCCTTGCAAGGACCTTTCTTCTAATGATCTCTGCAGAGCTCATCAGAAGGTTGTAATTCAACACTATAGCACTGCCTTCCTGACATTTTCCTAACAAACAGCCCCGCTCTTGATCTATGGCATCCCAATACACGCATTAAGCAAAGACTTTAATAATCTGATATGAACAGTCAAGAACTATCCCAGTAACCAGATCTTACCGGGTTAATAGATTATGGATCAGTCACAGTTCATTTTCATCCAGTGCCCAAGTAGGGTGGGGAGAACTCCTGGAAGAGTTTGACCATTTATATAAGTCCTGTTTTTCACTTGATGGCACACTTTCCCAGAGACATAATGTCTTTGATATGTTTTAGGAATCTGAGAAACTCTCTTAAATCTGGGCCCTTAAAAATTATTTATGTGACAAACGTTTTACAGTTTATTCTTGACCTCTCCTGGATACTGGGGCACACTAAGAGCATTTTGTCTTCATGCCTTTCATTGTGCAGGGCAGAAGAATAGTCTTGGGTTAACAGTGGGCCTGAAACTGTGTCTCAGCTTCCCATCCAAAACCAGCACACCTTATCTGAACTACCCACATCTCCTGCATGTGCAAAACTTGAGCTGGGGATGCAGTCAGAACAGGATTTCTCACAAGATATTCTTTATTGCTTGTTGGGTGATTAAAATAATGAGCAGTTGTTTCTGTGGTATTTTAGCCGTTGTTACACTTTTGGTCCTGGCCAGAACAGAGAATTGCAGAGAAGAGCATACTTCAAGTAATAAATTTAAACATTTTGAAACTTGAGAAAAAAAGTGAATTAAGATGAAGCCAAAGATTCAGGTTAGATCTTGTTTAATCCAAACCAGGATATCCATCACTGACAAAAATGTTGACCATGGCTATTTTTTTGGCACCATGTTTGTTCTCTCCCCACCCTGCTTTCTTGGAAGTCACTGTGCTCTGGCTCTTCAATTAGAGACGGATAATTGATGCATTGCAGACTGGACAAAGCTTATCACACTGCATTATTTGTTCCACCACCAGAGCCCTATCACCACTGTGAAATCTATTTCTGCAAGTTTGAAAGAGACTTGGATAAACCACCTGGCGATCCCATCTGGGACTGTCAACAGTCTGATTCAGGCAGTTTGTCATGGACCCTTGAAAATGGCATTGATGGAATGAAGGGATCTGTTTCTCCAGCGTGTATTTTGGAGTGAGGATTTGTGCAGACAAGCTGGCGGAGGCTGTGCTGTGTTTTGGAGGATCACCCAGACTGTGGCTCTGCTGATAGCCAGGAGCTCAGGCCCAAATTTCTGCCCATTGCTGATCCTTTAGTTTATACGGACAAAGGCGTGTGGAGAGGAGAAAGATGCTTTTTAGGCTGTAAAAAGCGGAGGGATGAGGTAGCAATGGCAGTCCAGGGCTGCTGGAGAACATCACCCCAGGGTACCTCCCTGGTCAAACCGTGGGGGCCCAAGGGGTGGTGGAGGGCGGCGGAGAGCCAGGACCTCAGCCCCAAATACCGCCACAAGCTCTCATATTATATTGGAAAGAAAATGCCAGTGTCAAGCAAGGCAAGAGGGTTTCCTGATTGACAGAAAAGTCAAAGTTAGGGAGGATCCAGACCCCTCTGGAGACTCATCTGCTTCGGATGAGGGCAGAAGCCATGTAATGGAGCTGGATCTGCCCCACTCTCCTCCTCTGACAGCTAGCAATAGCTTCCTCTAACCAGTGAGGAAAACACCTACAAAACACACCTTGCTGCTAGGTACCTCCGGGAACTGGTGTAACTGCAAACTACACACAGCTTGGGTGTCATGAAACAAACTGCCCAAAGCACTCACTGCACCATTGCCATCTGCAGAGCTCAGTGGCAGTGAGTTGCAGGAGAAGAAAACATTTAACCATGGAGAAGATGTTGCACAGACTGTGACTGTAAGCCCTTTTTGGGTGCACGACACTTGGAAAGCCCCATGAATCTGCATTCCCCTTGGTAGCCCATCTCTGTGGAGGCTCCCTTGGGGAGGAGGGTGGTGGGTTTTGCCTGAATTCTCATTACTGACCAAAACTCCTGCAGAAACAAAGAGCAGATCACAGAAGCCTTCAGTGAAAATACCTCACTTGCTCCTGTGGGTTCACAGTGGTCAGCACAGAGGTGAGAAAAGGCTTCAAAGCCATTTTCTCCCTGCAGCCATGCTGAGGTCTGAGGGCTCTGTCCGTGGCTGTTGTAGCAGTGAGCCAAAAAGGGCAGCGCAGTGCCGGGCATTTTGCATCGGCGCTGGAGAGAGGAGGCTTTGTCCTTATGTTGCTGCAGGAGCAGTGGAAGTGCCAGCCAGATCGAGGGAGCAGGTGGCCTGACAAGAGCAGGGCTGGGAGCATGCCCGAGAAGGAACGAGCCCAGAGAATTATGGTGGGCCAGGAATTTGGCGATGGTCAGTGCATTGTGGTGGCATGGTGCTGGGTGGCCTTCGTCCCTTCAACTGTGGCCTGGCTCTCTCAGTATGGCTCAGTGGAGATCGCTTGTGAAATAGCAGGTGCAGATTATCTGTGTCCAGTATGGAGGAGTTATCACTGCAAACAGGATTATTTCTAAGTGAAGGAACTGTAAATGTTTAATTACGGATACAACCCTGCCTGGGCCACAGCAGGCTTTTTTTTTTAAAAAAATTTTAATCATTTTGTTTTGTTGCCTCTTGAAACAGTGGCCTGTAGTTTTACATAACCACCTCACTAATAACCCACTTTCCCAATGTCAATATAAATAACATAATAATAAGTCACCTTTCTCACAGAGTTTTTGCTTGCAGAGAAGGTAGGAAGCAGCTTTTACCTAGCAGTTATTGCATTTTAGCTGATATCTCATTATCTGACATAAACTGATCCATGTGCTTCACTTCATCTTAAACTGTTGATTACCAGATAGAGGCATATCCTGCTGCCAGAGAACCAACAGGGGAAAGGTAATTATGGCTGTGCTTGAGCTCAGCTAGCAAAGGCTGGAAGGATGATGCTGGGTATACAAACACACAGCTGAGAGGTAGGGAGGGGGTCAGATTTTATTTTCTCTGTCAGCACTCTTGCAACGCACACTGGCCCCGGAACTAAAAGCAAAAATCAAACCTTTCAGGTCAGTCCTTTTCTCATCTCCAGATCAGTAGGATATGTTCTCAGCATGAAGCATTTTCATTGTTTTATTCCAGTACAAAGTGAATTCAAAGCACTGCTATTTTGATGTCCTATTATTTTAGATTTGGTTCACACATTCGGATAAGTGTATTTGATCATTTGGAGATCAAGAATGGAGAATCAGTTCCTCCATTGCTTTTTACTTCTGAATCCAAAATTTCTGCCTGCAGATGGTGATATTGTGGGCCAGCTATTCCTTGCTGAAGGCACAGAGGAGAATGATGGGCAGCAAAGATTTCTGCAGATGGGATTCTGTTCAAAGGATTGGAAATAAAAGAGCAAAGTCTAAACTCTATTATTAATTTGGACCAAAAAACGTGTGTAGCATCAAACTAGCAGAGCAGTGATGGGTAGGAACCAGGTGGACTCTATTAGAAAGCGAAGAAGGGAATGTTTCTTCTTTCTAATAGCTGCCAAGAAACATGCTTGTTTCAGCTTTTGCATGAAATGATAGATGGGGGCTTTGAAGCCCAAATCTCTTTGGTTTTATTCCTCCTCCCTTTGGGATGTGGGTGCTGTGGATGTTCATTACTCATGTTGGAAACATTTGCCACAGGAAGCTCCTGGAATGGAGTTTGGAAAGCCATGAAAGCCCTAACAGCAGCTGAAAACATCAGCATTGTCCCAGCACTTGCTGAATCAAATTATGAAGTGCCAAGATAAATTAATGTTTGTCTCTGAGTTATTCCCAATTTTACAGAGTTCAGGGTTTTCAAACTCCTTTCCTACCAAGAAAATCCTTTCTCCTTGAAAAAGAAACCCCATTTTGGTGGCAGCAGCTTCCAAAAATCTGGAACTGTGTTTACAGAAGTCTTGCTTCACTCCCCACTGAATTCCTTTCCATCTCTCCTTGCCCATTGAAATAACTGGAATATTTGCTTTTTTTCAAATCAGGATTTTCAGTAGTCATAAAGCATAGGCTGATGAGCCTCTTCTGCAAGGCTATTTAGTTGATTAATATTTATACACTGAAGCAAGGCTCAAGAGTTAATCTATGATGTGCATTCAATGATCCTGAACATCTGTCTTGAGAATCCAAGATTTCACTGAAATTGAATTAAGATTCCTGCCATTAGAGTTTCAAAATAAGGAAGATAAATACAACAAAAGCATAAAGCAAGGAGACACAGCTCTGTCTGGCAAGCCTGTGGACTGAGATAACCATGAGCTGCCCCTGTTCCTGGGGCTGTCACTGAGACAACTGGGGTACTGCAGGCAGCAAGTCAAGTTTATCCTCGAGGGGAAACACTGAGCCCACAGCAGCTGAGGTCTCTGCTCCTATGCTACAGTTGGCTAATGGAGAAGGAGAAAATGGGAATAAGCTGCCCTTGGCAGCTTTCACTCCTGGCAGCCCTGAGCACTGCCCCTGCACTAGCTTGGCTCAGCCCAGACCCTGCATGTCCATGGGGGCTGGCACTGCCTTTCTGGAGGACTGGCACAGCCCCACACTCCTCTCTGTGGGCTGTTAAATAGGAAATAACAGAGGAAAGTGGCAGGGTACAGGCCAATGCTGACACCCTTCCCAGCGTTTGTGCTGCCAGCAGACATACCCCAACTGAACATTGCTCACCCCTCTCCACCGCATCTCCAGCCAGCACCTCCTCCCGTGATTTGACTTGCTCTGCTGTCTCCCACAGAAAGAATCTGAATATAAAACAGAAAGCACTTTCTCATCATCATTCAGCAACCATCAATTGCGCATCCCTTCTGGCACCTGCAAGGGTCTGAACAGCCTTTGCATCATAGATCTCCCTTCTAGGCTCATCTTCCATTTAGACAGGAGAACCCCAGTCTTTTCAAAATCCTTGCTGCTTGAGCCTTATTCTCCTCACTTAGGGTCAAAAAGAGGGTTTCCTATGATTCCACAAGGATTAAGACTAGTCTTTGTTTCTTCAAACTCTCCATACCTCATCCCCATCTCAGTAATATGCCAGGGAGTGAAGACACATGATGGCTGCCCCTTGCAGCTGCAATCAATGAAGTTAGGGCATTTTAGCAGATGTAACTCATTTCCCTTGTTTAGCAGAGCCTGTGGTGTTATGTTTTGCTGCCATAGCATGCTGGTATGCTTAAGTCTTTTTACATTATCGAATAACTCAGCACCTCATTTCACTGATGGGTCTTAGCCTTCCAGTTAGTCACATCCTGGTTTGTTCCCAGGATCTCTTTTGGAGTGCACAATTTCCCCCCTCAAAATTAAGCCTGGGTGATATTTGTGGATTCAGAGACTGCCTTCTGGATGGATGAGACCTTCACCACCATCCCAACAGGCCTCTGGTGCTCCCAGTTCCCTCACGTCCCATCCTGAGACATGCAACCTTAGCCTCATGCTCTGAAAACAACCACTGTAGCACTCTGCATCACAACCCTCACATTTCTTCAGGCAACTGAACAGGAAGAAAAAATAAAAAAAGAAAAAAAGGGGGATAATTTAGGGCCATAGAGCACCCCAGAGGTCACAGAGGAGCCCCAGCCAAATGCTAAGCAGAGTGGTCAGCCTTGAACAACTTGAGTATGAGTCAGTCCATTGCATTGTGGGGCCAGGGATCATTCCCTGGGACTGATGCCTTCAGTAATGTTGTTGTAGCCATGTACTGGTAAAGTGTTTCTCACAAGCCAGGGAGCTACTTGCTCTTGGGAAGGTTCAGTGTGTGTGTATATCTGTATGCATTTGCAGAACTGCATTCTGCAGTTGTGGCTTTCTAGAGAATACTAGTAGGTGGTTCAAAAAATATAATAAGGATATTATTATACATATATAATTTGATTCTTTTAGTCTGAAATAAGCCCACAGTAAATTTATATTTACTTGACAGCGAAGATATAAAACTTGGTTTGGCAGTTGCATTTAGCAAAACACTGGGAACTCAAGGGAAAAAATATTGCCTGGCTGAGTAGGTTGAACTAATGCTGAGAAATGAGGCTCTGTGAATCTGAATTCAACCCAGTTTTTCAGAGCTACTTACCCAGTCTCCTTCCACTATTGGCCAACTGACAGAAAGTCAATATTTTTCTTTTAGTAAATGAAAAGCATAGTCAGAAACAGCCATTGGGTCAGAATCATATGCAAAAGCTCCTCTTGTGCTCTTGTTTCCTAATTGCTCTTGGAAGGATTTTTTGGACTGAGCTGATGCAGTTGTGTATGTGAATTTCCTGGCAAATAAGGAAGGTGACTGTGTCCAAAAGACATTTTAGAGTGTGAATTCCCAGCCTTTCCATGTCTAATCAAGGAACGTAAACCATTAGCCACATGTTCTCCATTTCCATCACATTTTTTCACACTTAAACAAAAACATGCCAAAGAAAAGGTGCTACATTTTTTAATGCCCCCAAATAGGAACCACAGGAGTCCGTTAAATGCTGTGGCCATTTCCAGCATACAAATCAATTTTCCTTGTGGTGGTGAAGTGGTGAATAATGTCTGGTTTGTTTAAAGGAGCATGACTGATTTTGGATGAAGGATCCTGACACTTTGGCATTTTTAGTTTTATTTATTGCACACAACCATATAAAATCTGGTACTGGTCTCAGTACCAGGAAAGCTGAAAGGACCACATAACTCCTGGTGCAGCAAAGAGGTTCTCCTTCTGCAAGGCATTTGCTGGACTCCTGAGAAATTGTTTTGAATAACATGGCAGAGAAGTATTTCATCAGTTGGCATCTACTGGCTTTATTTTTTCTTCCATTTTGCCTGTGTCAAGATGAATACATGGAGGTGAGCAGAAGATCTTATAAACCAGTGGCCAAAATATTGCAAAGTCACCACCAGACTGGCCATAAAGGTTCCAGAAGCAGGGAAATATTGAAACAGCGGAGTCAACTTATAGAGTGGACTGTTGCTAATAGCACTTCTACAGACCAAAAAGTCCTGAGACCAGAGGTAGATAATGTAGGACTGCCTACCTCAGACAGAGTCCAGGTACTCTGAATTAATCTTCTAAAGATAACTTTAAAGCTAATGAGATCTTTTTTTTTTCCTAAGATTATTAGTGATTATATTTATGAAATGATTTTTATTGAAGCTGTATATTGGTCTGTATCCTGCTGGATTTCTTTATAGGATCTTTTAACGAGCTGATAGAGCCAGCAGTGGTTGAGGACACTAGTATCAACATAGACAGCAGCCCTTTGTTTTGCTGAAACTATGATCCTCTACAATCATATATTGTGATATACAGTCTCTTAATTATTTCAAGGTATTACTTATTTAATATATTAGTTTTAGATTCTGTTAACTCATTTGGATGTGAAGGAAAATTACAGACTTTACAGAGAAATTTGGAAAGATTCAATTAGCAGAGAATAAGTTTACTTGAAAATTATGTATATAAAGTATATTCTTTTGAGCTTGAGACAAACATAATGAAATTCTGAGTGTTCAAAAATTTTATTCTGAGGAATAGTTGAAAATACAGGTACTAATGTATCTGAGATCTGAGTAGATTTAATAATAATATTTATCAACTTGACAGTTTCAGTATAAAAAAGACTTGGAATGAAACTTTAAATCATCTGTAGTATCTGCTTTTTAAACTGGGGATCTTTTCATGCCTTTTACATGGCATTTTAGATATTATAGTCATTAGCTCACAGCAAAGGGAAAATGGCATAATTTGATTATACATAAAATATTGCAATCCAAATTTAAAAGGAAAAATCTGAAGGGCAGAAGATGAAGCTTTTTCTAGCACTAGGCAAAACAAAATTCCACTCGAAGTTTTTGTTGATTGATGTTTTTTAGAAACAACAAGAACATGAGTGTTTTGTTCCTATTACTGATACAAATGTTTGAGTCCTGTATAGTTCACCTTTTATCATTTGTGTTTTAAAACTCTTTCAGATCAAACCATGATATTTTGAATTCCAAAAATTGTCAATTGTCTGACATGCAAACAAGTGTTGAATAATAACCTACTTCATGATAAGCAGAGAGGAGATTTGATTTTAAACCTGTCCTAGGCTTAAAGAACTGAAACACATCCAAGTATGGGAATAGGTTTAATACACCACTATATTCCCTGTATTTAAATTTTATAGTGCTTTGCATTTCATATTTCTTGGGCAGGAGTTATATGTTCGTCAAGTGCACTCAGCAAAATAGATATTTAACTGTAGGTACGTTAAATTGCACTTGCAATATATAAACAGCATAACAATCAGTTATATAGTCCAATGAGCCAGCTAGTGTGTGTGTTCCTCTTTACTGCAGAGAATTGTGCAGCTGCATACTATAGACCATATATTATTGGTACTTAAAGAAGATTCCCCTTTAACTCAACATAATTTCAGATAATGCAGGATTTAATACAAAATTATGACTTTTTTAGGGGTCAAACTCTCCCTCACAGAAAGTATCACTGTCTTTGGGATGCATGTGTCTCTCATCAGAGAGTTTACTGCAACATGCTTGGAGTTGCCTGCTGGGGGAAGAGGCTGTGACATTAAAACTGAGCCCAGCAAGTCTGAGTATAGCTGATTGCAGTCATTTACCTGCCAGTCCCCTCTCTAGGAAGCAATCTTTGCTGGGGAAATAATGATGCAATTTTTGGCTTACTGAAATGAAATGGAGCACTAGCAGATGCATGACAGGCATAATCCATCATAGAGTGGCCGACGCAGTAGGTATTTTCCATCTCCAGACTCCAGGGATTTCCAGGCAGAGGAGGAACAAAGGTGGCATGGACATATTTTAATTTATGTCGAACCTCTCCCTTCCCCTTGAGCTATCTGAAAGCTGTTTGGCAACTACAACAGCTGAAAACAACCAATCTGTGAATGGAAAGGTTTCACCCCTAAGTCCCTACTTTCTTGGTTATCTTAGCTCTGGTTGGAGAATTTCATCCTCTTGCTAAAGTGTTTTAACGATCCCATTCCCTGTTGTAGAATAGAGACACTAGCATTTGTCTTTGCTGCATTGGGTAAAAGGCCAGTTTCCACGCTGCTGGTAACTTATGAAAAATATAATATGCATTTCCCAAGCACAAGAACTCTTAGTGACCGGGGAGAGCCATGCCAGACACATTCTTCCTTTTTAGGTTGCTCCTTGAAAATCTTCAGGTACCCCTCAACCTACTGGTGTTTTGCCCTGAATTTTGGTGGTTTGTTTAATTCTTTGCTAGAGAAGGGACATGGAGGGCCTTGGTGCCCACAGAGATGTGCTATTTCGCATTCAGAACAGGAGCCAAGAATGGTGGATGTACATTACTCATCTTCTGCATTGTCTTAGACAATATAACAGAAAAAATTAATCAGGAAGTGAAAAAGGGCTGGGTCTCCAATTATGATTAGTTCACAACTTTAAGTTAAGGGAATTTTATAGACCATCTGCTGCCTAGAACTTCCTCCTACATACTAAATCATAGGAAATTCAGCAAATAGCCTCAGAAATATTTCCAGTTTTCTATCTGTATTAGGATATCAATGTGGCAGATGCATTTCACAAGCTCCTAAATCATATTCATGTTCTGAGAGCAATGCCAAAGATTCATTGTGCAATAAAATTTATGTGCAAATGGCTGCATAGAACACCTTTGGCAAGTAGGCTGTAATTAAACTCTTTGTCCCATTTGAGTGTAATTTTACATTAGGCACAGGTTTTTTCCTTTAAATATACTCTTCATAAAGTTCTCTGGTTTTAGAGATTAAAAAAGTATCCTGAATATTCATTGTTCTTGGCAGCTGACTGTGAACATTTTTTCCTCCTAGTCAAAGGATCAGTAAAGATAATAAGTTAATACTACTTTATGACTTGCATAAGTAGTTATTTTGAAGTCAGTGTAACTGTTCTCATACAACCAGGCTGGCAGGACTTGCCCCGTTTCATATCCTGCTGAGCTTTTGGAGAGATAATGCCAAATAGCATTTGGTTATGACCAGCACTAGTATCTATTTTACGATAACATTGCTGGTTAGCTAATAATGTCATTCAGGATTTCAGTGCATTGGGTAAAAAAACAAGTCTTACCTGCACAGAGAGAGTCTCACATGCAATCCAGTTTGCTGGACTCATGCCTTCCCTTACCTATAATCCACAGTTCTAAGTCTTTGGATATTTCTAGGCTGATATTACTTATTTGCTCTTAGCAGATGTGTATATAGTTTGCCTTCTCATTTAACATGAATATGAAGCACTATTGAAAAAAGAGCTGGAGATTTTAATCTCAATGCAACGTTAGCATTTCAGGTGGTGCAAAATGTTTGCACAATTCCAGTGCTCTTGTACTTGGCTCCCCTTCAAGGACTGAAAATGAGCTGAAAGCAGGGCTACTTCTTCTCTCATATTAGGAAAGCTTTAAACAGTGATTGTCAGTTATGTTCTTCCTAACAACTGGGAGAGATAAGACAGCAAGAAAGATACAAACAGGTTCTCCAGGAACAGACAGTCCAACAGGCAGAATGAATTTTTCTCATCAAATATAGACCTTATCCAAAATTAAGGTAAAAAGCATAGTATTGACCAAAACCCCATAAATCTGAAGCCCTTCTGCCCATTGGCAAGTCTTAACATTTCCATAACTCTTTGAATATGAAGCATATTTGTTGAGCTGTCAGGTCAGCCATTATTCCCATGGTAGCTCCAGCATCAGTGGTTCCAGCTGGATAGGGCATGTGTCTGTCCCATTGGAGGAGTAGCAGTATTTTGGTGGCATGAAAGGTGTTTTCTGTATCCATAAACATAAATTCCCAAGCCTCTTGAAATTAATGAATTCTAGGAGTATACTTGGTATTGTTCAAAACACAGGTAGAAAGCTTTAGTGTTTCAGATCAAGCCAGCTGATGACCTTGAGGGCAGGAATACAGCGCATCTATATGTTCATTTGGCAGCTCCCATCCCACCAGAGGCTCATTTGCTGCCGTTAAGCAATAGGTTTGCATTAGGCAAGTAATTTGAGGATGATAAAGACGAGTGGAAAGAAAGGGAAGGAAGACAAATAGTAGAATAATTAAAGTAGTAGTCGGACTGGTGTAACTATCCCCCTCCAGAATTTAAGAACTGCAGATTTGCACCTCAGGGTAATAGCAAAGAATTATAGGGAAAAAGCAACAAAGAAGGAAAAACGCGAAGGAGGTAGAGAAAATCAAACCCAGGACCTCTACCTCAGCTGACTCATCGGAAGCTTTGTGACCGCTAAATCACCACAAGAGCCTAGTTATGAAATCCAGCCAGGACTGACTGAGACCCCATTAGTATAAATACAATAATTTGGGAAAGAAAAGCACTGAAATAAAGCTTTTATCAAACTATTATTACAGTAGCTGAGCTGTGTATAATAAACTCATTAGTTTATTTATGTTGCTATATTAATTTCAGCATATAAACAGGTTTTCATAGTTACACACCCACAACTACAAATAATCAAACATCCATAACACCAGGTGTTGTGGTCAGTTCAAATTTTTGCCATGTACCTTGGCACTTTTTTAGGTTCTCCCAACTTTAATAGCCTGTAAATATACAAGTCTGGGGCCATGAAGAGGAATATGCTGCACAGACATTTTTTAACATCTCCTTCTGGCAGTTCAACCCAGTTTTCTTTATGTTTAGTGGAGGATAGTTCATTGCTGAAGGTCAAATGAAGTCCATTGTTTCCTACCACTCATTGCACATATGCTTGTTTGTCAGCAAAGGTCAGCTGAAATGTGGGATCAGTGAAAAGCAGAATAGGAACCTAACTGAAATATTCATATAACTTTCATTACTCGGTATTATTTTATTTTCAAAACCCCCATTATTTGACAGGACAAGTTGGGGTTTTTTTTTAATATTCATATAGCTCTTAGAACATTTGTAGAGCTTTACCCTTAAATGTTCCAAAAATAGCATCTTTAGGGACAATCCAAGTATGGGAGATTTCAGCCCAGATAAGAAGTGTTTTGAAAACTTAGCAAATATATAAACAGAGAATATATAATGAAGACCCCGTAACCGACATGCATATGATTGATGCCCTCCATGAATTAGCTATTTAAAGCTTATTTTTGTGCACTTAGCCCCCACAAACTGGACCGCAGAATCCAGACTGTAGTTCCTGCTGCCGTGGTGACTTTGGAGTTCGACTCTACCAAGGGCCCCCAGGACCTCCCGGGCCCCCTGGGATGCCAGGTAAAGATGAAGTTTAATTGATTTTTTGATCAGTCTAATTACAGGCTATTCTATGAAATATCAGAGAATGGTCCAAACATCGGTATTTGGGGACAGATTCAGAAACAAGTTTTTCTATAATTTCTGGGGAGACAGAGATTTTCAGTTAGACTCTAAAGTCTTTTCCAGTGAAAACCCATTTGTTAATAAAATTCAGCTTTCACAAATTCATACTGAAAGTAATCTTATTACATTTCTAGGGCAAATTGTTCTCTCTTCTTAAAGCAACATGAAGCTTCCATTAAAGTTGGAAGAACTTGTTCCCTGGAGTTGATTATTGCAATCACCTTTGATGAATATCCAGCTATGCTATTGTGTACTGTATTCAGGAGCTTTTTTTCATCATACTGCTAGCCAGTATTTTACAGACACACATGCTCCTATTCTCTTATAGAAATGTCTTCTTTTCTTTCTTTCTTCTTGTCTTCCATAATAAAAAAATACTTTTTTTTAAACTAAAAATGCACACAGAAGAACAGGATACACCAAGAAAAGGGTATACTTTGATCTGATAATTGGCATGGAAAAAGAAGAGCCTACAGAAGGGAAAAAGATAGTTGTATGTTGGTGTAAGTTTGTTACAGCAGCTAACTTCAGGGATTTGAAAATCACTGTTCCTAAAGCAGATGTATAATGTAAATGAACATGTCACTGACTGACAGATTTGTCTCATCTTCCAAAGCTTTCCTCTTCTGTTATCACAATAAAAATGCAATTTCATAATCCTTCTGTCTCACAAATATACTGACAGTAACAGACATAACAGATAAACATACACAAAAAAACATTAATGTGGTGACTTTTGGTAGAAACAGTTTACAGTAACAGTTAAATCTGACTGTTATGAAGTTAAATCTGAGTGAATGAAGTGTTTCAAGAATTAGCTTCAGTTGGCAAAATATTGAAATAAATTGTTACTTTGACATATTTGGGGTATTAGGCATAATTAGGTCATAGGCATATTTGGCATTAGCCTGCTGTGAGCTATTCATGCATCAACCCTTTCTAAAAATAGTATTGATCATTACAGATGTAAGAGAAATCTAATGGTGAGGCCTCTTGTGCAGAAATATTGCATTATGTCTTAATAAATCATTGGGTTCTTAGAAGTGGGACAAGATTTTGTATTACGCCCACACTTTCAAGGCTACCAGTTGATACAGGGAGACAGAGCCCAGTCCCAGCTTTGCCCTTTCCTTATGCGAGGATGTATCTCAATCACACTCTCATGCCACAACAGGATGCCACAAACACATGGCCCACAGCAACCTTCTGCAGCCTGGAATTTCTCTGTCTCCTTCATTTGCTGCATTTCATATCACTGTGTGCATAAGGGGAATGACAACAGCTGCTTTTCCCTTGATTGAATCAAATGTTGCTTGCACGTTTCTGTTCTGAACTGGTAGAGAAGTAGTTCTGGTTTTACAAGAAGGATCATTCTTGTTATTTTTAAGAGTTATTGATTTCTCCATTCAAATAAAAATTTGCTTAACTTCTTCCACCATTTAGCTTCATTGTTTGAAGTCAATTTTTTTCTCAATACAAAAACTCTGAAGAATCACTTAATCATTAGATGTGATCTCAGACAACACCATTCTTGTAAATTCATAACCAGAGTGACTAATCAGAGAACAAGCAGAGTGGCAAAGAATCTAATTTCAATTCAGGTAGAATTAGAACAATGATGACTCTAATTAATCCCCTGAGTAATTAATTGAAAGATCAGGCTTTTCCTTCAGGTAGGCATAATAATTGCTCAGTTATTCTAGCCAACTTTAAAATTTTGTCAGTCACAGACATTTGCTTGGTAATTTCCTCAGTAAACATCAGGAACTAAGTAATACTGCAGATGCAGGAATATGTTTTTATAATGACCCTTTTTATAAGAAGCCATCTCAGAAAGCTTCATTATAAGACTTTTTTCTTTCTTTAAATCTAGGAACAAGCAATCAACCCCTTCAAGCTAACCAGCACCCTGAGAATACAGATCCTCCCATTTTTTGGCACAGATAGGTCATTTAGCTAGTTTAAGGCTACAGCCATTCTCCATTTGTGTAGATGTGTTTTAAAGATAGCAAAATGTTCTTCAAAATTATCTTATCCTATCCTAATTAACTTAAATTGTCAGGAAATAAGTTTTTACACAAAAGGAAAAGCAAGAGCGCTTATGCAGGCTACCTGGTATGTGTCAGCAGGCAGTGACCTTCGCTTTCCCTGAGCCTCACGTCTGCTGAGGTCTCGTCCTTGTACATCTCCCCAACAACGTAATGACCTGAGACATCTACAGTTTATACAGCAACATGAAGATAGCATGAGGATTAACTCTTAAACACCAATGTACGTCCTTCTGGAAACTTGCTCATCAAAACCTTCACCTTCAGCTTAACCCCACAACTGTTTCTTATTCATCGCAGCTCAATATGGGTTTTATGGTACTGAAAAGTGCATGTGTTGCAAACTGGTGGAAAAGGACCCTGTCACAGGTATCTGTTAAAATATATTATATGAAATTATTTAAGTTAAACAGAAAGCTCTGTTTCGTTTAAGGAAATCATGGAAACAATGGAAATAATGGAGCAACTGGCCAGGAAGGAGCCAAAGGTGAGAAAGGAGACAAAGGAGATATGGGACTGAGGGGAGAGCGTGGCCATCATGGACCCAAAGGCGAGAAGGGTTACCCTGGGATTCCCCCAGAGCTACAGGTACAAAATCTCTGGCTTGTGTTGGCTGCAGCAGTTCTCAGGTTATGGAGTTTTCTTCTCTGAAAAGCAGCATCTAACTACTGTAGGATACTTAAGAAGCAAATCCACCTGTAAATTAATACATTGAGAGACATATATAGCACTTGTCATGACTGACAAATGTGCTCTGCCAGATCTTCCTGGAAAAGAAAGACATCAGGGCTTAGTCTTTCTTTAGAGTAAGAATCCAGCTGAGAAATGGGCAGGAAGAAACATATATGATTCCCTTCTAGTGCAGAAAGCCAGTATCTGGATCATTAAAGAATAGTGGGGACTATAATTTTTGTATTAAGCTGTATCACATACTTAACTCTGCACTTCCTAGGGCATGTGAAAAGAGTAAAGGAGTCACTCAGGCCCACGCTTCTCAGCTCAGTCAGGCTTTATGAGATTCTCAGAAGCATATGTATCCAACTCCTCAAAGCATTGGATCAAAACCTTTGAGTGCAGACAGGAGTCCTCTGGTTTTGAAAAATACCCCTCAGTATCTATCTGTGTTTTTAAATGTCTCAATACCTTAAATATGTTGAGAAGCATGTAGGTTCTGCCTATGAATGAGCTACCCAAAAGCCAGGTGAGCATTAAAACATGGGTTCAAGCCTGAGCTGATAAGTTCTGCTGAGGCATGGAATATATTTGTTTGGGCTCAACACTGTGTTGACATAGTCCCATAGCTTTTGGATTAGAGCTTCTTCAAGTCCCAGGAATTTGGCAGATGGTGGAGAGCTGTCCTAGTTTCGGCTAGGACAGAGTTAATTTTCTTCCTAGTAGCTGGTATAGTGCTGTGTTTTGGATTTAGTAGGAAAAGAATGTTGATAACACACTGATGTTTTCAGTTGTTGCTAAGTAGTGTTTATCCTAAGTCCAGGATTTCTCAGCTTCTCCTGCCCAGCCAGCAAGAAGGCTGGAGGGGCACAAGAAGCTGGGAGGGGACACAGCCAGGACAGCTGACCCAAACTGGCCAAAGAGCTATTCCATACCATAAGACATCATGCCCAGTATATAAACTGGGGGAGCTGGCTGGGAAGGGGGATCGCAGCTCAGGAACTAACTGGGCATCGGTCAACGAGTGGTGAGCAATTGCACTGTGCACCACTTGCTTTGTATAGTTTAATTCTTATAGTATTACTATTGTCATATTATTATTATTATCATTATCATTGTTTTTCCTTCCTTTCTGTCCTATTAAACTGTCTTTATCTCAACTCACGAGGTTTTTTTTTCCTGATTCTCTCCCCCATCCCAGGGTGGGGGGGCAGTGAGCGAGCAGCTGCGTGGTGCTTAGCTGCTGGCTGGGGTTAAACCACGACAAGAGCTTATGTGTGTGTGTATATATATATACATCTGCAGTACAGCGGAGGCATGGTGTAGTCCTGTTCTTAAGGCAACCAAAAGTAAATGGGACTTGGCTAACTAGGACCCTTGGTTGCTGTTGAAAATGGGATTTAAAAGAGTTGTCCACACTGTACACTGCAGTGTAAGGATATATGAGCAGTTCATCTGCAATAGCAGGAATAGACTTGGGTATCTATCTCTATGATGTAGTACAGCTAAGGTGCTAAATAAAGGCAAGATTTAGATGCATGGCAAGCCTTTGAGATATATCCCTCCTGGTCTCCAGCTGCCACTGTGGAAGGGGCTTCTGTAGGTCTTGCATCAGATCAGCCAGCCCCATTTGGGGGGATCCTAAAGCACTTCAGATGGCACTAGGTACATTTGCATGGGTAAGTGATTGGAGTCAGATTCAGCTCCAGAGAGCCTACATGTGAGGGAAGCATATAAGCTCCCATTACAATTACTGGGAATCTAGAAGAGCAACTCAACTTAATCTGATGGTCACTGCTGCTTTTAGGCAAATGGGATTTCAGACACCACAGAGTATAATATAGATCTCCAGAAACTATAAGGGAGTTTACATCCTCACTCACACATACACACATAAATGGAATTGTCTTTTAGTCTTGATCTGATTCATACCCCCCAAATCCAGTTCACCACAGAAGGGACAAAATGGGATATAGCAAATGCACAAAAAGAAATCCCACTTCCAAACCCTTTGACTATGGGGAAAACTGAAGTTCTGATCTATTTACAGATCTACACCTTTTAACTGAAAGATACTGTTTCCCAATAACAGTCATTCATATATGTTTTATATCCTCATAAAAGGCATGCAAATTAACAACAAAATCAACAGTACAACCAACGTGTGCAGTGTGGGAAAATGGCTTCGGATTTTTTGGAATTGTGTATGTTTGAATTCTCCACCCTAGGTTGCATGAAGATGGGATAATTGCACAGAATAAAATTCACAATGCAAATAGTTTCCAAATTACTGGACTTCTGTAATACAGCAGAATTATTTTAGTATTCTTAAAGAATTAACTGGAATTAACATTATAGCTGAATATCTTAAAAAACATATTTGTTGTAATTACATTCAACATAAATCCTTTTGCAATTTTAAAATGAGCTATCAGTAATTTTTTCTTACATAAAGATAGTGGTAGTAATTTAATTAAAAACTGAATAATGAAAGGGGGTGAATAACAAAGGCTCATATTGCAATACCTATTTCCAAGTAAAATTCCATCACTATTTTTAATAGATGTGCTTAAAAATTCTTTAAACAGTATAGCATATCATTTCTTGTTAACATCATGCTTAAGAATTTTAGAGAGGGGATAGGGAGAGGAGAAAACACTTTTGAATACAATACTGTTTTAAGTACAGGATTATTTTGAAAGACTTGGCATGTCCATGTTGATCTGCTACTTCAAAATGAGACCTAGGGAGAAAGGACATCTTTTTCAATTCTTCTGATCAGCCCAAGAAAAGTATCTTGTGGTCAAAGAGAATGTGAAATGGAATTGTCGTGGTTTAACCCCAGCCAGCAACTCAGCACCACGCAGCCGCTTCCCCCTCCCCCTCCCAGTGGGGTGAGGAGGAGGAAAGGAAAAAAAAAAAGTAAAACTCGTGGGTTGAGATAAGAACAGTTTAATAACTAAAGTAAAATATAATACTAACAATAGAAATAATGAAATATAATAATAATAATAGTAATGAAAATGAATATAACAAAAAAAAAGGAGGGGGGGGGAAGAAAAAAAACCCCAGTGATGCACAATGCAATTGCTCACCACCCGCTGACCGATGCCAGAGCAGCGATCCGCCCTTCCCGGCCAACTCCCCCCAGTTTATATACTGGGCATGTCGTTCCATGGCATGGAATAGCCCTTTGGCTAGTTGGGGTCAGCTGTCCTGGCCATGCTCCCTCCCAGCTTCTTGCACACCTGCTTGCTGGCAGAGCATGGGAAACTGGAAAGTCCTTGGCTTGAGATAAGCGCTCCTTAGCAACAACTGAAACATCAGCGTGTTATCAACAGTATTCTCACACTAAATCCAAAACCCAGCACTGTACCAGCTACTAAGAAGAAAATTAACTCTGTCCCAGCCAAAACCAGGACAGGAACATATAAAAACCAATTAAATCACTTTTATCAAAAACACCATACATTTCAATACCAGTTTTCTATTGCATTGTTCTAGAGAGAGTGAAAGGTAAATAAAATCCCAAATGAAGATCCTGACCTGCAAACACTTGCCCATACACTTACCTTCACAGTCATGAATAGTCCAATTGAATGTAAGAAGCCTAGTCCTCTTCCAGTTTCATTCAATGGGAGTTTTGTTACTGGAGTTTAATGGCCTTGGAGCAGGCCCTAGAAAAACATCTCTGTCAGGAAAATAAACAGACCACAAATACAGGAAAAAAATCTGTAGCTGATTCCTCTATACACATGCATTTCATGAACCACTGACTAAGAACTACATTTTGGCAGGTCGCATTCATGGCTTCCATGGCTACTCACTTCAGCAACCAGAACAGTGGGATCATCTTCAGTAGTGTCGAAACCAATGTTGGGAATTTCTTTGATGTCATGACTGGGAGATTTGGTGCTCCAGTGAACGGTGAGTGTTTGCAAAACAAAATAATACAATTCTGGGAGCTATGGGGAGAAGCATAGTCAATAATGATGAGAAAATAGTAACTGCCTTTGTACAAGGCACTGGTGAGACTCGCTCTGCATAGCTCTTGCCACCTACTTTCAGGAAAAATGAAATTGGAAACTGAGCAAGCCAAGAGAAGGCTTGCCAGCCAGTGAAACTAGTGCTGGCACAAAGGCAGGAGGAAAAGACATGGCCAGAGTTGGGGAGGGAGTGGGACCATCTGCTTTGAGACCTTTAGCCCTTCTGTCACTGTGATGAGATAACCATGGCCTGATGTCACAGCAGCGGTTTCACAGTTGCCTCCTCCACTTCCTGCCTTCAGTCACTCTCTTCATCCCCATCTTCCCTCATGCCAGTCCAGCTGTGAGCTGACCAGCAACAGATGTGTGGCTGGAAATGAGGCATTACAGTTTTTCCTGAGTTATTTTTCAGCTGAATCAATCCCTCATCTCACACAGCTGTGGCCCAGGAGGTGCAATAGGAGATGGAGGAGGTAGGTCCATAACCAAAAACATGTCTAAGCGAAGCCTGAGACCACCTTCCTTCACTTGGCCTTTCTCACCCTGCCATTCATTTACTCACAGCTATGAGAAGTGATATTAGATTAAATGAAAGTCAGGCCCTCCAAGCTTGCTGTGGCACATCTTACTGACAGTTAGGGGTGTGTGTCCTCACAGCTGCTTCCTTTT